>NC_056594.1:16253339-16553339 GCF_018340385.1 Cyprinus carpio | reverse complement strand
TTTTTTTTTTTTTTACATCAAAAAAATGCACCCTTGGTGACTATTTTCAAAAACCATTTAAAAATCTTACCAACCCCATACTTTTGAACAGTAGTGTACTTGGATACTTGTTGGAATAAATGTATTTTTACAGCCACCAAAGTTAGCCATTGCATCATATTGTATCTTTTCTGCATAGTAAACACGTGAAGTTTTTGTTATGTGAAAGGTATTTAAATAAAACTATATTGAATAGTTCATGGCATATGTTTCCTAATCGCCATGCTGCATGTTTTTGACATCCCATTGCAGCATTAATGGCCATAGTGGTTCTGCAGAGCTGCTGTTGGAATCCAGTGTTTGTAATTCGCTGGTAAACATCAGGGATGCCAAAGGAAGGTTGGTGCAAGTAGTTATTAAAATACAATTGCTGTGTATTAGCTGTAAAATGGTTACAAATTGAAAAGCAGTACATCATTTATCTACTAACTAGATGACTTTGTTCTGATATCTTGCACTCAGGACCCCACTTCACGCGGCCGCAGTTGCCGAGGACGTGGCTGGGCTGCAGCTGGTTCTGCGGCATGGAGCTGACATCAACGCCGTGGACCACTCAGGGCGTTCTGCACTGATGGTGGCCGCCGACAATGGCCAAAGTGGTGCTGTGGGTAAGAGTTGCACCATGTGTGATATGAGTGATCTGAGACTGAAACCCTCAGACATTGTAAAATGTGACTCTATAGAGTGTTTAATAGTAATTTTAGATTTTTTGTTATTGTTGTATGCAGCCCTGCTGCTGCACAGAGCCAAAGCTGACCTGTCCCTCCTGGATGTGAACAAGAACACTGCCCTGCACCTGGCCTGCAGCAAGGTAACAGACAGCGCTTTATTTAAACTTAATTCCGATTACCTCTAGATCAGAATTATCAAATGTTGTGCATATTGCTTACTGTGTTTGTCTGTGTTTGAAGCTAATGAAATGTGTGCCATGCTGATCTTAAAGGAGATCCACAACCCTATCCTCATAAATGCAACCAACAGTATGCTTCAGATGTGAGTTTCTTTGTCCTAGTTTGCACATACCACTATAAATAAGCCATTATTCATGGCTCTGCAGCAATATCATAACATTGCTCTTTTTTGAGCATCCTGACTAGCTTGAAACGTGCTTGATTCATCTTTGTGGCACAGAAGCTACACACTCTAATCAGAATAAACTTAACAAACATTTTAAAATCATTCTCGACTTCTTTTTCTTCATATTTCAGGCCCCTCCACATTGCCGCCAGAAATGGTTTGGCCACCGTGGTTCAGGCCTTGCTGAACCGTGGAGCCACAGTGCTGGCAGTGGATGAGGAAGGTAAGACAGGCGTTGATGCAGTTTTTCCTAAGAGAATTTGCAATACAATACAGACAAATACATGTTTTGCATTTTTGGGCAAAGTTGGTTTTGAGTTGCTCACAACAGAAATGACAACATGGATGGGTACAAGGACTGATATTAGGGGTTAAAAGTGAACTGTGCAATTTTTTCCATGGAATAATTATTGGAAATGCTATATTAATACTGATGAAGTTAGAATACTAGTAACAAACTTTACACATGAAATTTACTGTTCTGAACATGGCAAATCTGTCGATTATTGCCAGTTTAGATTGGCCAGATTAGCCTGGTAGTGATAATATATATACCGTATTTTCCATAAATATTTTCTGCACCTGTTTGACTGGGTGAAAATTGCATTGAGACAAAAAAAAAATCATATCAGTTGTTTTGGCGTATAAATTACATTTTATTATTACATTAAGAAATAATGGTTAAAAAAGGGGGTAAATAAAACGAATACAAAACAAACAAAATATAAACACTACAGTTGTATTTTAGTTCCCTTTACACCACAGTACGGTAAACAGAACAACAACAAAAAATTTAAGTTATGATGGCATTCATTATAAACAACATTTATTATAATCACCAAGCCTAAACCTATTTAAAATGAAACTGAATTAACAGCATGTGGGAAATAAACTTGATGTGCTTACCTATCAAGTACAAATGATGTTAAAGTTGAAACCTGGGAAAGAAAAAAACCCAAGAGGTAAAACATTTATAATTCGGCAACAACTGACAACAATTTACCCTCATTTACTGCGAGAAAGGCACTGGGTGAGACGTGTGAGGCTTGGTTGACTGCATTTTAGTTTGATGAGTAGGCAGTGATGTCAAGTTAGCCGTGTGAGAACTGATATGTTGTGTGTGCTTTGTGTACTTGATGTTATTTGCATGAAATAAATCACTTTGGAATGTGAATCGTAGCATGTTTCAGATGTTACAAAAAAAAAAGGAACTTCTATTCGGGAAGATACAGTACATTAGCATAGTGTCCCATCTTAACACCTGCTCCATAAATCATGTACCTGATGTATGTGAATGTTTCTCCCTGGCTAAGATGTCTCAGTTGTGTTTTTGTCATGTCACAGGTCATACGCCAGCCCTGGCTTGCGCATCCAATAAAGCTGTTGCCGACTGCCTAGCTCTCATTCTGTCAACCATGAAGCCTTCCTCCTCCACGCCCTCTTCGTCTTCACCATCTTCTCCCGCTTCAACCTGCTCAAGCACTGTGGCATCACCGCCGCCTGTCCCCCCCTGCCCAATGGAGGCCTTCGCCATGGTTACGGCAAAGATCGCCATGGTGCTACTATCGGCTTGGATGGCTACTTGACCGAGTGAGGCGTTCTTACTCGCTAAAAAAAAAAAAAATGCGTGGTCACTTGGTTTGGTCCTCTCTACACATCTAGATAAACCTATATGCAATTACAGCCACACATCCCTCCTGTGCCAGTATCAAAGCTTTTCTTCACATTTCAGTAGAGAGCGAACACAAGAGGACGAATTTAGCTATTTATTTCTATTTATTTTCCCCCACTTTCCTTTTCCTCCCACCCACTGACTCCCATTTTAGATGCTGTCCATTCAGTATGAGTCTAAAATCTAAGCCATCTATTCGAACCAGTATGAATCACTGGCGAGTCAGTCCTTTATTTCTTCTCCATTTGCAGTCGATTCGACTCGGTTCATGTTAGAATTATGCAGCTGTGTGTCTCCATGGTAACAGTGATAATGGATGGGTTTCCATATCATGCCTCCTATTTGCGTGACGCTGTGGCCTTGCATAGGAATTTACAGCCTGCCCTGAGGAACAATTTAAACGGGTTACACTAGATTTGCATGAATTTGCGGGACCATGTATTTGATAGTGGTCTTGTGTGTGTGTGTGTTTGTGTGCGTGCGTGCGTGCGTGCACGTGTATGTGTGACATCCACTTTTGCTCAAAGTTTTTTTCATCCCATACTTGATTATTACGTTTTGAGGTTTTTATGTGAGGTGCAATCTGATTTAGCACAGATCAGGAAAATAAACAAACAACCTAACAGAATCATATTGACAGAAGGGAAACCATACTACCTTAAGCCAAGAGACCAATGTCCTCCTGATAGAGGGGTCTGATATGTAATGCTTGTTTACTTGTTAGAGAGAAAAGGTATAGTGTTTGGATGGGTGGGTTTTGAGGTTGAAAATTCATATTAGGTTTACAATGGTGGTATTAGGTAGTCCAGATCACTGTTTGTAGGTGGACAAGTTAAAAGTGTCATGATTTTGGCCGTTTAAACAACATTATGAAGATGCTACACTAAGGAAGTATAGAAAGCACAAACGTCATACATAGTACTTGCTCCTTGGGACCTTTGGGTTTTTTTTATTTTTATTTTGGTTGGTTTTATTTTTTGTTTTTGGGCCTCATAAAATATCTTCAATTAAATCTACTGCTTTGCTATAATATTTAGTGTGGAGTTGCTTTCACAGTGCCTACTGAATTTAGTTTTGTCTACCTACTATCCAATCAGTTAACCACCATATACACTCCCTTAAAGTCATTGTGAAACAAGGGTTAAGTATTTCACTAAATCCGTCATGAATTGACCTGAATTGTTGAACGTATGATTCATATAGACTTTGGGGAGTGTATATGTGAAGTTTGCAAAACTGAAGTGTTCAGGCTGATTGGAGCTTTTTTACATATGTTTATGGTGTTTATGGGGAGCAGTCATGGGTATGACCAAAGCTGAGCGATTTCTGAATACCATTTTAATAGGAACCAATAGATATCCAAAAAAATCCTTTCAATTGAAGTACTGAAATAACATTCACCCCTGCTCTTTTTAAAATGCTTCCTTATTGCCAAAGGTAGATTAATTAACAAAGTTAAGATTGTGCTTCCATTAGGTTTTTAGCACCTAAACACAAAATAAGAACATTGTGAATGAGTGTTTGAAACATCCCTTGGTTTGTTTGTGCACCACAAACAGGCAATATATGAGACAATCAGTTGAAAGGGCTTTTAATTTTGCCATAGATTTCGTCAACACATTTTTCCCAATTAGGAAGAGCTATATAAATCTATATCCCTTAATTAATACATACTTCAGGCGTGAAATATGGATTTGTTCTCAATTATACCAATACTGTTGCTTTCAATACTGTATATCAGGATTTTAGTGATGTAGATAGAGCAGCTTTGAAGTGTTGTAACATTAACTGATATTTTATTGGTGAATGACGGTGTGTGTAGACAAATGAAACGGTAACATTAGATGTTTAAAGGCTGTGTGGAGATCATATTTATACTGATTTATGAAATGACCTCTTTGTCTTTTGTAATGACAAGTTTTGGCTGCTTAAACAAGTTTCTCCACTCCACGCAGACCTGATATAAAGCACTTGCTTGTTCAGTAACAAAAAAAGGATGAAAAATATGCTTTTGCATCTATCATAAGCTGTAAATGGGCAAATATCTGACCTCTACTTGCAGGAGTGCAAATGTGCATGTGTGCAAATCAGTTTAGTCAAGTTATATCGTAGTGTTTTGCCTTGGGAAAAATTCTAAATGGGCTACATGACTAAGAGGAAGTCCCTCGTGGGAGTTTAATTCAAGCTTATTTACCTGTACTTGAGATTGACTTTATTACGTATGATAACTTTTGCTGCGGTTTGGTGGAGGGAATTGGCGAGTGTCTAGACAGCACAGGGTACGATAATAAAGTGCAAGTTGATGAGCTTGAAGTTATTTGCACTGCCAGTTATACTGCTTGTAGTTGTACAAAAAAAAATATTTATACATTTTGTCTAGCTAGTCATACCACAAGTAGTTCGAAAAACAACTGCCCGTGGAGCCTGTGATTAGTAATACATTTCATTATGGTGCAAGAAAAAGTGCTGCTTTCGATTGTATCTTGGAGCTAATTTTTTAGAGGAGATCTTTGTCTATTTATTAGCAAAAATAATTCTTATCCAGCCAAAACAAACTAAAAAGTTTTTGTTTTAATTCCTCAAATTTCTAATTGTCTTATTGGCGTTGCACTAAAATTGTTGGATTGTTTTGTCGAATGTATGCCACGATGGTAGCAGCTTGCTTCGATGTTGGTGAAAATCTTGAATGCAGTAGTTAGCGATTAAATGATTAGTTTGGCAAGAGGAACTGAACCCTTTCAGAACTTTTAATAGACTGAATTTGTGCATTAGGTGTTCTGTGTACGAACAATAAGGGAACCGGTCACAAACTGGCTTTTTTTTTTTTTTTTTTTTATATATAGAGTAGAATACAACTGGTAAGGGGAGTTTTCTCCCTAAAATCATTTAGTGCCATAACTTTTTTTATTTTCTTTTTCCTTTCTCATTTTGATATGTTTGTAAAAATGTGAATGAATGATTCCTTGGGTTCAGTTTTTGAGTGTGCGTCAAGACCATTACCAAAAAAAAGACGAACGAAGTTTAAGCTAACATAAGCTACTGTGCCCATTATATTTTTTGGAGATCCACATAGTGTGTTAATTATTGTAAAATGCCAGTACTTTCACAATCAGACTGTCTAAAAATGCCAGTATATTCGTAACTAAGCTACTGATGGGCTGTTTAGCCCATGGTGGAGCTCACTTCCATCTGAAAGCTTTCATGGCTAAGCCATAACTTAGCATTTACCATTATAAATTGAGTAGCAGGATTTGAGTCATTCAGTCAACGCCTCCTTCAGAAACAATATTTTGTAAATCTTCCATTGTAATCAATAGTTCCCACAAACCACTGATAATTTGAGGTTTATTTCAAAGCAATGGAATTATGAAACGCCTTAATTTCATCATTAACCGAAGGGCAAATTTGACATTTACCAAAATGACACATTTACATAACTTTTATTGTTTTATTCTGGATCAGCAATTTGTGCAGTTTAAAGAGCTCGTTTTTGTTTGTTTTTATGTAATTTTGCTATGAAGGGCCAGCTTTTATTGCCTGTTGACCAAGCTATAATGGTTGCAGTTACATGCAGGCAGTTGGAAACTAGAGTTGTCTAATAATTGTAACCATTTTGTTGGAAAGCAGACTAATTGTAGCTAACTCAGTGTCCTTATTGTATGTCCATCCTTGCATTTTTGTATCGTTTTTTTTTTTTTTTTTCTCGCAAAGGTATTAATGGCTGATAGAATGTCTGATTTACCTCAGTGGACCTCAGCGTCCTTACTACTTGAAGACACATACATTTAAGGCAATACTCAAAACACCCGTTTCGTTTAACCTATGTCTATCTCCCAACTTTTTGCCTTAAGAGGAAACGGTATAGTTCAGCAATCGCAGCACTTGAGAGATTTTGTCGTTAACCTGGGATCTCCTTCCAATGAGATGCATAAGAAGCACACTGTTCTATAGGTTGTTTTGCTGAAAGATGTACCATAATGGCTTCTGGCCTCAATTTATTAGGAGTTTTGCACTAGAAAAATAATTGTGTCTTTTTGTTTAATACATATGTGTCAAATATTTAGCTGTAAAATTTATTTGGAATCACTAATATTTGACCAACTTTACTCATTCTCCTAAATAAAACATCAAAAGTACTGGTTTTCACTATTGAATATGACTTATAAAAACATCAATTTGCAGAATAAAAAAAATCAGTATGGGTAGGAAATGGTAAAAGATTTGGGAATACATCTAAGAAAAAAGTATGTATTATCCAATTATAAATTCTTTTATACAAGGCAGAGTAGATACATTTTCTCAGCATTTTTCGACGTCTTCGTTAAAGCATTTAGGTAGTAAATACTTGTGTGATGTTATAAATGCAAATATTTCTAACAACGTAAATAACAAGAGCACAAGATGATGTGCTGTACATAATTCTTCAAGAAGTGTGGTCAGAATTGCCTTGACGTGGCAATCTTACCTCATAAACTAGCTATCTCGTGCTATATGTACTGGTACATGAAATTTGGGTGGGCTTTTAGCTACGCATGCTCCGTGCAACTGGAATCCTAAGGTCACGGTCCGAGGCCTTGAAATGGAAAACATTGGAGTTTTCAAGGGGTGCTCTTGAACTTAATGATGTCCTTCACCCTGGCTTAGTGTTACTTCATGTTTCTACTCAGTGAGCGCTAATAGTTCAAATTGTAAATCTGCAAGCGAATGATCTAATCAAAAATAGCTGCTTTTTGTTGTTCTTGCCAGCAGCTTGTTTTCATAAGGCTAATTAGAAGACCACCGGAGCCTGACTGAATGGCTGATCTGACAAGGCACGTAGGGATCCCTTTAAAAAGCATTTTCATATTTATAAAAAAAAACAAACAAAAACAAAAAAAGCTATGCAGGAATACTTTCTTTTGTCTCGCAGAGTTGCATAGTGCCACCATAGATATCCCAAGAGCTTCATTGACTGATCACGGACCTTCAGAAGTTCATCTGTAAATCTAACACTGACCTTACTTGCTTGTTGGCTTTGGTTGAGAAAATGACTGCTTAGCGTGGCATGCTGCTATTTCTTTGGAGTCTGTAAGCATCTTCATCTCTTTAAAGTACTACACTTTGTGACGAGTATGTGAGATTGTGCCTTTTGTTATCAAGTACATGCCACAGGGTATGGTCTTCCATTAACACCTTTAGTGAGCCTTATGAATGAACAACTGTTGTAAGTTTCAAAAATTACCACCATCCATGTGGTTGCGTTTTGAGCCGTCAAAAATCGCGATCAAATTTCTCACAACACCGCAGATGAATAAATAACCTTTGTAAATTGAATTTAACCATAACGGCGAAAATTTTGATCGGTTCTAGCTAGTGACCTGTTCAAACTCTGTATGGAAAAAAACGTGTTTAGTTTTACAACGTGTGAACTCTTTAGTGAAGTAGATGTGTGCCGTGTCGTTTTTTGTGTGGTAATGCATTGGAGATTAGTTGTAACCCAGTGTCTTGTAGAATGTTGGCATGACTCCTTTTCTCTATGTTGTATTGACGTCAACGTATCCACCTGAAATGGACTGAAGTGCAATAACTTTTTTTGTGCGCCATAGTATCCTTAATGGAGGAAAATGCCCTCTTACATCATCCATCGTGTTTTTTTTTTTGTTGTTGTTGTTTTTTTTATGCAGGGTATTTTATTTCAATTATTTTATTTGCCTCCATAAGTGGCACTTTCTTGTGGAATGTACAATGGACTTGGTGGAAACTGTGATGGGTGTCAAAGCCTTATCAATACTTATTGCTTACTGGAAAGATGGCATTTCTGTTTGCTCATCGGTTGATTGGTCAGAGAGTGCTGTTTTTCATGTTACTTCTCCAGTGCCACGTAAAGTCAGTGTCTGCTTTCGTGGCATGTTAAGCATTTGTGTGTGTGTGTGTGTGTTGGGGGGTGTTTAGACCTGTTCATTTACCTCTAATCAATTGATTTAATACCAAAAGCGAAGTGCATTACCAAGAATTATTTTTTTTTGTTTTGTTTTTTTGCATTAGAGACGTGATAGTTCTATTTGGGGATGGTAACTTGAATGTTGTTGTTGTTGTCACCAGGGAAATATGCAGGGTTTGCTTTCTCCCCTCACAACATTTGAACTTTGGGCCATATGTTATGCGGTACCAAAGAATGTTTCAATGATTATTAGATAATTTCTTTTTTCTTTTTTCTTTTTTGGTCTGACATCAAGATCCCAAAATTTGTCATTTAATGTCTTCATAAGTTTTAGAAAATAAAATAAAAAATGGAACCTGTACCATAAAGAAACATTCCTTTGAATTTCATTGTACAAAACAGAAGTACAGTTGACAACCAATACCAGAAGTCATATAATAATCTTCAGAATACCTTAAGTTGTAACTTACTTCAAGGTCCTTTTGGCTTCAAGCAATCAATGATTTCATATTTGATATCACAGGGAGCACACTGAGTAAACTAATCTAGTGTTTCACAACATAGGACCAATGTATGTCTCTGTAGAGATGGCCACTTGATTTCATTCAAGAACAAGCAATACAAGTATCAAGAGACAATTGTATATTTCTAAAGATTTGTTGGCTCTGGCTGCTTTTGGCCTGGCTATGTAATCTGTGGCACCTTAGGTTAACACCCTCTTCTTGTAACTGAATCCAACATAAGAGATTTCAGTGCTGAGAGAGCCTTATTTCAGTCAAACTGAATGTGAATTGGATGTGTGCAGGATTTGGCCATTTTGAAGCGACTGGCTTTAATCAAGTGGACCTCCTGCGTCCCGTGTTTGAATCCAGTTTCACTAGGACCCGCCGTCTTTAAGACTTTCCAAAAGATTGCTGTTACAAAAAAAGCAAAAATACTACACAGTGGCTATGTTTCCATCGCCAAAACGCTGAAATACAGGGTTACTGTCACTGCTTCCAAGCTCTGCTTGAACATGCCAAGTATTTGAAATGCATTACAATGTGAAAGAAATGTGACCCTGACTTTAAAAAAAAGCCACAAAACTGCACTGTTTACTTGAGTATTGAACTCCAAGCCGTTCTCTGCTAATTGTTTTGACAATGGAAACATAGTGACTGATCGTGTAGGGCAGCACCCAGTGTGTATGTGTTGTATGTGCGAGTGCGACGAACAGGGGTCATATCAACCCTGTGTATACCTCATCAACATATCTGCAAATATTCTTATCCTGTCTTTAAGTTGAACGTGTAAGAGATACCATCACCAGCAGAAGCCTGAGACCATTGCAGGGTCTACGACATCACACCAATTCCGTATCGACCAATAAGATCACCACTTGCTTGCGTAAAAAACCTACCGCTCCGCTTCAAGCCTGACCCATCGCTGACACAATGGTTTAGATTTAGCGAAACGTGAGGCATTTTAAGTAGCATTATCCTACCTCTGTGTTACAGCATGTTGCATCGAAAACTCCACCAATTGTTGACAAATGGAAATATATATGTATATGGAACAGATATATAACTTATAACCAACAATCGGGTGATATAAGACAACAGTTAGCGTACTTGACTGTGTGTCTGTCTGTGTGTAACATGATATTTGTTAGTGTATACACAACAAAGTACCACTGGAATGTGAAGCCAGACTGTATTATGATTTTCTTTTTTCTATTTTATTCAAATCCAACTTTCTCCCCATTATATTTCAAATGATGTCATATGTGTCTTGCCTCTATCGCTTCTTTAATTTTTTTATTTTTTATTTTGCTTAATTTTGAAAAAACAGGGGAAAATATCAGCCTATACTTGCTGGCGTTTACATTCGTGCTCGTTTTTTCCTCCGTTTCTTTGTCTGTTTCACTTTCTCTCACTTCTAAATGTTCACTGTGAGCGCTCTGAACTCAAGTTTACAGCTCTTCGTGGTATGTCCGTGTATCTGGTCGAGTTCAGTAGAGTGCGTGGATGGTTGTATGACTTTGGTACTGAAGCAACAACTCAATTTTCTACTGGTGGTGGGGGTTTGAAAGGGGGTTGGTTGGTTTGAGTTATGCACATTCATTCTGTACTAAAATATGGGGTATGTAGAGTTCCCTAGCCTTACGCCCTTCCAAAAACACTACGCCGGTCACTGGCTAATTTGCGTTAGCTATCCACCACCCTGCCAACTTTGTACCTTTGTACATATCCATTTTGGACCTGGGGCACGGGGCGAATTCGGTGGATTCTGCCTGAATCTGTCAGGATGGTCACGTGACCCCTCCTAAACCTGAGGAAGGAGAACCCTCACCCTTTCAACCCCACAAAAAGACCTCAAGCCATTCATTTCCTTATGTGACAATGCAATCCTGAAAGCACTTTGCCTTGTTAATTCATAGTATGAGCTTGTGAATGGTTACTTGTTACTAACAGATGTGAAACTCTGTACGTGTATTTAAGTAAGAAAGAACATAATCATTTTTAATTTGAGCTCATTAAAAATGAATTGGTCTCTCTGACTTTAAAGACAAAAAAAAATCCCATATGTTTTTGTTAGTCAGGTTCATGAACTGCTGCAGCCAGTAGGTCTTGTCATTCAGTATCGTGGCTTAGAATTGGTAATGTTGAAATAAAATGCTATTGCTACATATAAGTTGTTGTTGTGTGTCTTTTGTTGCACTGAACACTACAGAATGTCAGCATGTTGTAACAGACTAAATATTACATGATATCACATCATATAGGAATTTTAACTTCTTTTTTTTTTTACCGCTCTGGTGGCAGAAATAAGTATCCATATATGACTGTCAGGAAGAGATACATTTTTCATTTAACATTAGTTTTTTTATTTAGAACAATTAGATTAAAAAAAATGAAATTATAACTAATATAACATTACAGTCAACAGCCATAATGTCACGGTGGCTATAAATTCATAGCCACCTTTTTGCTAGAAACAATGAAAAATAAATTATTTTTATTGTAAAGATTTTTTTTATTTTTTTTTTATCATTTTAACAACAGCCATGTTTAATACATCATTAAAAAGCAAGTTGCGAAACAGAAACATTTATATGATACATGAAAGGCATACTGGCAACACGGCATTCAACTCAAAAGGGCAGGAATGCTTTCATCAGACCATTCTTATAGCTGAGCCCTGGAATTTTCTATAGATGTCATCATCTTTTTTTTATATATATATATAAAATTCAGAAATTCAGCTTAGGTTCTTCAGAATATCCACACAGTGTCTACACAGTAGTTCATTATGGGATGAGATATGTACATAATACTGCTTGGATAGAAATTCTGGTGTGGCATCCTGAGGATCTCATTTGGATAGTTTTCATTTCCTTAGACTTCTCCCAGGCTAAAAGCAATTTGGTCCTCAAAGAGGGCGATGCAAAGCATGATTGCCCCCCCTATCAGCAGGCCCAGACTCTGCAGGAGGAAGCGCTTCAGAAGGCTCAGAGATCCAGCATCTCCATGAAGCATTTCAGGCATCTATAGAAACAGAATCACAACTTTAACTTATATAAAGGCATTGTATTCAATAAGACTGTTTTGGATTATATTAGTTTTTCAAGATAAAAATGAAGTCATAGATTAACATGTATTAACTGTATTTTGCCAAACAAAATTATTACCATGTCAGCAAGAGCAACATAAAGGAAGACCCCAGCGGTGATGGTGAAAAGTTTTTCAAGATAACCACTGGTTTAGTGCAGTTTGTTAAAACACCAACAAAGCCCAGCAGAGCAGAGATGACGCTAAACACAGTCAGTCTGCGTACAGGCCAGCCTGCAGCCAACAGCACCGCCAAATCACCTGCAGACACAAGCAAAGAAATATATATAAATCAAATGAAGACAAGAGGAGAGGAGTATATAGGTAAAATATTTAAAAGAGCGTTAATCTGAGTCCTGCCACGCACCACAAGCAACTGGTTTCCCATTTTATTTTACAGTCTCGTGGAACAAATAAAACACAGGAAGCAATAGCCCAGGAGAGATAAGGCCCAAAATAATAAACAAAAATATAATCTAACTGGAGTAGTTTTTACCTCTAACTAAACTAACAAAGAACAGTCAGAAAATAACAGGATTGTACCCTAACTCCCTTCCTGGCCCCCAAAACAGGAGAAAACAGTAAACAAAAATGGCACCCACCTCCCTACAGCTTCCAAAATAGAACAGCAAAAACCAAATAGGCAAACCTTAAAGTAGCTGCTAAGAGGGACATTAATCACCTGCAAGACAAACTAACAAGTACAGAAGATATAAATCTCTATAACTAAAACAACAGAAGTAAGGGTTGGAAATATCACAATAAACAAATAAACGAAAATACTACAATACCAAAGTAGAACACTAAACAGCTCAACCACCACCAGTTGTAACTGCAGCAACAAGCTGGGCAGGACAAAGACCAACGCTCTGGAGAAAGCTCTTGGGGAACGTTTTTCTCCCAGTCTGGTAGCTGGAGCTCTGCTTTTATGCTGGCTCACTCTTAATTGGTAAGCAGTTACAGCTGGGAGCAATCAACTACCTGCCAGGCAGATTGAGTAGGAGGAGTCAAGAAGAAACAAGGAAAGAAAAAAAAAAAAACACATTAAAGAAAGTATAAATCAATAAAGACTTCGTCTCTGGACGTATATATTTAAAATATATATATATATAATGAACATAAATAACAGAAATGACTCGAAATAAATATAGTGTTGGTGCTCATGACATATATTTAAATCGAACACACCTAACTCATGGTGAGGCTCTTGGAAGATGAAACTGGTGGAGAACGAGAAAATGTTTAAGTTAAATTTATTAAGATTAAAAAAAAAGCTTTTATTTCTAAATGAAACTTTAATCAGTAATAACGTTTAAGTACCAATGGCTAGTCCATCTGTGAGGTTATGTATCCCATCTCCCATGACCACCATCCATGCCATGCTTCTGATGTCCATCTTCCCTGGTCCAGGCTGCCCATGAGAATGGCCATGCCCTGCACTCTCATTCTGATTGGCTGTTGAGGTACCTATGACAGAGTCCAGATTAATTTATACGTTCCATAATCATTAATGATTTTCTTTCTGGTTTGCTCTTCCTCATGTCTGAAAATAAACATACCCTGCAGTGTGTCCAGCTCCCTTCCAGACTCTGCATCATGTTTCCTTTTCTTTTAATTATGTTTGAAGAAGGGGCCAAATAGGAAAATGAATCCATAAATGGGAAAACCTCTCCACATCTCTTTTACTTAAGTCAGCAAGTCATGATTAAAGTCCCACTGGATGAAACTTACCTTGAAATGTTGTTTAAGTCCCAGAAGGCTCTCAAAGGCAAATAGAAGGTAAAGTCCTCCCAACACGCTCAGACCCTTGAAAACAGCATCCTGATGTTGAATGTGTTGACTGAAGATGGCCTGAAATCACAAACAATATTCATCTATAGAACTTGAATTATTACAGAATAATACTTTCTTGAAATTATGCTTTATATTGTATCACTTACATGGGGCAGGAGGTGCAGGAGGGCATCTCCACATAATGTGCCCACTGCCATGCCAGCCATCGGGCACAGGAATATTTGAAGGATGGAAGGTTGAAGCAGAGGTGCCAGTCCCAGGGCAAACAGGGACGGCAAACTGATAACAAAGAGTGCCAAGGAGGCCCATCCTAGTGCTGAGACACAATGAATATGTTTAACCTGCACTATCATGAAAACAAAATTGATTCTGATATCACACTTTACACACACACCTCTCAGGAAACTCTCACTGGTTTTGCTTCCCTGCAACTGCACCTCTGTGTGCCGCAGACACACTCCACTGTCAATCTGGAACAGGAGGGCAGGGCACAGGAAGGTGAAATGGGCAGGAGTGATATGGGATGCTTGGCCCAGGCCGAAGTTCCACAGGAGCTGGGTCACATTTAGACACTGCAGTAAGGGAGTAAGAAATATGAGGTCTCTGAAATACTCCATTATGATCGGTCATTCAAAGCTTGCGCTGCTTCAATGTCTCTCGTATCACACTGCAGACTCACTTTCTCTTGTTTTCTATGAACACAACTGATGCCATGTTGTGTATCAGTTATCAGCTGTAGTGAAAATGACCTCAGAGGACTTTAAGTGATAATATTACTGTAACGTTGCAATGGTAATGTCACTATAGGCCCATGGTTTTGTGCATTGTAATGGACTTTTTACTTCCTTATTGAGCATTTTAGGATAAAACACAGGCAAAAATAGGTTTTTTTTTTTTTATTTATTTTTTTTGCTATAATGAAGCCTGACAAAAAACTGAAATTATGGTGTAAAAAGTTTAAATTATGGTATACATAATTATTTGATTAAATGATGACTTTTATCTTATCATTTTGAGTTTTGTCATAATTATGACTTTTCATTTCATGGTTTCAAACTTGTTAATTGTTTTTCTCATAATTTCGACTTTTTGTCACAATTCCAGATACTTATGTAATATTTCTGACTTTTAACTTTTGACATTTCATAGCATTACTTTTTTTGGGGTTTTTTTGTCATAATTGTGACTTTATATTAATAATAATATAATAATTACTACATTTTAGCTCATAATTTAGATTTTATCTCATAACTGTGTTATGTAATAAACACAATGTCACAATTATTAGATATTTATTTTGTATTTTTTATTTTTTTTTTTTTTTGAAGTAGTATTCTTTAATTATTTATTTTTTTTTTTATTGTTGATATTGTTGTGTTGTTGCTAATCCACAGTTGGTGATATTGGTGTGCTGGTAGTCCAGGAAGTCTTCCCCGGTAGTTAGACCAGCAAGATCTGATCAACCAGCATCACCAGAAGATTCATGATGGACAATCAGCTTTGTGAGCTTTTTGCCAGAGTTTTTTTGCTTTTTGTCATATTATGGCTCATCTGCGGTATTATATAATATTCTGTAACAAGCTTAAACCAGTCTTCTCAGCAGAGACCTCTTATATGATTATAATCTCTCTCCAAAATAGTTTGTGTACCTCACACAGAATAGGAAAAGACAATAGATTGAATTTTACTGTCTAAAGATATCAACAGACCTTTGGTCATGTGATAGTGAAGAGAATTCAGTGGTAGACTTTGTCCATTCGTAACACTCTAACAGGAAGTTTAGGAGTAAATACTCACATTCCCATGAAGGTGTTTCTCTGTCGGATGGTCTGACAGTGGTGACACACTTTCTTCCAGTTTGTGTCTTAGACCAGGGTGTGGAAAATAGTCAGAGTGACCCCGTTCTGCAGGAGATCCACTGATCACTGATTTAATGTGAGGTCTAGGACTGAATATTTTAATGATAAGTCCTGCGCAAACAATAACCAGATCATCAAATACAGTGAAATTGATCTCTGGTTTTGTGGGGATAATAAAAGGTTACATATTAAAAAGTTAACTTTATAGGCACAAACCACAGTCAGTGTAAAGAAGATTGTAGAATGAAAGTGTAGGGAAGATTACAACGTGTTAGCCATCTTACCTTTCTTTGAGTGGAGGTGAGTTTGTGGTTCTTTGAGGATGATGATGGTCTTCATGTGAGTGGGAATGGGATTGGGGTTGAGAAGAATGCTTCACTTCACCTAGTCGGATCTCCAGGACATTGACCTCCCCGAGACCTAAACTGCCAAGCAACTTCTGCAGACCCTCATAGCTCAAAGTCCCATTGTCCCCATACTGAAGGAACAGGCGTTGCAAGTAGTAGCCCTTTAGAGAAGATCAAATCTGAATGACTTTTTACCGACAGACATCATTTTCAAGGTCCACAAATGTCAGTGTCTTTATGATAGTGCTTTCAACATATGTACTGAAACTACAACTCTAACCTAGTTAAATTTGATTGATTGCATCAGAGTCACTGTTGATCAGAGTTTTGCACTCAGTGTAAACCTCAAGCAAAAAGCACTTGATCTCTTTATGTTCTGAAGAACACCTTTAAGGAATGTGGTAGATCTACTTTACCAGACATGTAGGGACGAGTAAACTGTTGATTCTCAAAGACAAGCAACAAAAACAATCACTGGTTACTTAAACGTTATGTTTTGACACAATCATCCAAATGTACCTGCTCTTCAAAAGCTTCCTCTAAGTGTTCCTGTGTAGATTTGACTTGTGTGCTCTCTTTCTTGTTGACCTGGACATGCATTGCCAGTACGAGGATGGCTGGTATCATCACAGAAATCATACAGTGGTAGAGCAGAAGCTTGAAGCTCAGAGTTGTCCTTAAAATGCCAATAAATATGAATAATTTTTGCATGTGGGCCTCAGCATTCAATGTTACACAATTTTAATTAAACAAGCATAATTCAATAGGCATTTCTAAATCAATCCCAAATACAGTCGGTAAAAACAAATTAGGATCCGTACTGTAAAAATCATGAGTGAGAGCCCTGGAATACCTCACATGTTCCTTCTAGATGGAATGAGGTTTAAGGGAGACAAAACTGAGACTTGCTTAAGTTTGCTTCTGCTTCTCAGATGATTCCTCTGAGAAAATAATCCTAATACTCTCAAGTGTTTCCCCCCACAGTTTAGAAGAAATCTTACCAATGTCTCAAATTTCCCAAGATACTTTATTGTTTTTAGAAAATAATTTTAGTAGTATTATTTGTTTTTTCCCACATTTGCATTGATAAGTAAGTTTTATCTAATTACATTATTTCCTAGAAACATACGAAACATTCAGAGCTATGAAAGAGCAACATCTGCAAAGTATTTAAAGATGCCAAGATTGTATTTTAGGCCATGATTTTTGCAGTCTCTTAAGCCCGTTACATGATCTCCAGTATCCTCTCTGTATCCTAGTGTTTAAGCATGAAGCATGGCTCATTGTTTTATGAAAAGGAGGTTAATGTTTCACCAGCAGACAGGTTAAGCCTATCGGAGATCACATGACTGAAGAGGCATTGATCAACTTGGTTTACCTCAAGTTTGATGTAAATTCAACACATTCTCACTCTCATCCTGTCAAATATATTGAAGTACTGGCCCACTGCAACCCTACTTTGGCATGTCCAAGTAACTTTAATGCATCTGTATGTAAAGATGACAGACAGACAGACAGACAGACAGACAGATAGACAGATACTGTAGATAGATAGATAGATAGATAGATAGATAGATAGATAGATAGATAGATAGATAGATAGATAGATAGATCCTGCATAGGTCACATAAATATACGCTCTTAGATTAGTATGCATGTAATATGTTTAAGAGTACATCAGGTAGGCTATTGCTCCTCCACACACACTCTGTCCTGTAGGCGCAGCAGCAGATTCAGTCAGACTTCATCCGCTCGGCTCAGGAAGAGCAATCAGCCATCTAACAGATTACTGCAAATATCACGCGCTCGAAATCCAGGAATCACATTAAGCTTTGGAGGAATACCGCGATCTACGGGAACAGGTATCACTGTCCTGCTGGGTGATTTTCAACGCTTTATTTATGTCGACTTGTACAATTACCGGATAGTAGCACAACACAAACTGGAGGCAAATACAGTGACGAATCATGAACACAAGACGTTATTTGATCAGAACAGTATTTAAATGACATTTACAGGTTTTTTTTTAGTGGTGGCTAGAATTTGTAATGTGACATTTATGGACGTGTGGTGTAATGTTTAGACCAAAGCTGCTCTTTAGGCATGCCTCAGCTAACGTTAATGTTAGTTGGATTTCGTGCTAGTTAGCCACGCTAGCTTCTCAACATCGACGCATACACTTTAAGTGGAATTTTACAGTGAATAAAATACATTTAACGCATTCATTCATTTTTATGTGCAAAAAACTCGAACTCAGTAAGTAAGGCCCGTGGCTGTGATGATTATGTTGGTTGTTTTTGTACAGCACCGTTAGCGAGCTGGCTAATGCTAAGCGCATATTCGCTGTAACACACCAGCAGACGCGTGTTTCAGGCTGGCATAAGCTTCTTTTTTTTACATCGCCAGGAGGTTTAATAGCCGTACAGATGTTTGCAGCTGTTCTGTCATGTCCTCTCAGGTCCATTACTGTATGTATTTTGGCAGAAGTACAGTTAGCTTGTCTGTCTGAACCCAGCGTAACATTGTATTCATATTCATGGCTGACTGTCTGTAATGTATCAATATGCATCTTGTTTAAATAGCTACATCTGTACGTTTAACATTAACCCCTAACATTATTCCATATTATATGCTGCTGAGAGACAGGACTGTCCTGTCATGTTTGTAGACATTTTTGGTGCAGAAACACACATACATACACACACACACACACACACACACACACACACACACACACACATATATGTATGCATGTATGTATGTGTGTGTGTATAGAGAGAGAGAGAGAGAGAGAGAGAGAGCGATAAACAGCCACCATTTTGCAGCATCAAAACTGATATTTTAATATATTATGGTCTTATACTTATTTAGGGGTTTGTCAGACCTGTCATCCAATACATGGTCCAAAATTGAATGGAACAAAGCGCTTTGGACACTGTTAAACGTGTGCCAGCACAGCTGTGCTCTTGGTGATCATGCATCCGTGCCACTAAAACCAGATCTTTACTGAATGAAAGTGAGGAACGCTATCTCTAAAATGGGGGTTGAGGGGAGACATGCTATTCCACCCACACTCTCCCCCATCTTCTGCTTAGACAAGCTAAAATTAGGTCACCACGAGCCTACAGGGACACAACACCACCCCTCACAGAACTGGTATGAATCTGAAGAGATGCTGTGTCTACATAACGCAGCCCCTTTTTTTGCTTTGGATTTTAAATTCAGATTTAGAGCATTGATCTGTGTACTAACTCCAGCATTCCCCTTCTTGTTTTTTATGACTTATTAGATTCCAAAGAAACAGTTTAGTGCTGCTGGATAAAAGCGCTTTATATCACACGTCTAATCCTTGCTGACTACATCTGCTTTGTTTCAATAGGCTGTGGAAATGTCTCCGGTTCACACACACCAAACTGAAAACACAAGTTATTGTGATTCTACTGAGTGAAAACTCATTGCAATGCTAGGGTGTGATGGATGGTTTCTAGGGAGTTGCTATGTGGTAGCTAGGGTGTACTGGGTGGTTGCTTACTGTCTGCCCAGCCACAAGCCTCTATGATGATTTGGTCCCTATGGCTCAATGTAATTCTGTAGTTTTTTTTTTTTTTTTTTTCGCCTGGCAGGCAAACTAGTGATTGGATAAGCCACATTTGAGTCATTGTTTCTTAATTACTCTCAAAGCTCTGCCTACTGATGGCCACCCAAATATATATTGCAAAATTCTCATTTCATTACACGTCATACTATCCAGCCCTGTAATGGCGTGTGCATGTGTAGCTTCCACCCATACATCACCAGGCTCTTAAATGAGTCCGCTCTTAATTCGATTACAATGCATCGAGGCATTAATGGTTTTGGATTTCCACTCAAGAGACAAAGTGGGAGGAAAAAGCATCCGTAAGCTTAAATGATGATGGCCATAGTGTTCAAAACATCTTGAAATGGGAACAGACTAATTGACAGTAAATACGCCAAACTTGTCTGAAGCTTCCCGGAAGGTTTCAAACAGGATTTTTAAAACTTAATTAAATTGCTTTGAAATAAACAGCAGTGTATTGATTGCATCATAATGGATGTCTTGTTTTCTCTTTCTTAAGGGGGATGTTCAGTCTTGCATCGTAAGGAAGATCGCCTTGTCCACCTGACACATGAGGACGACTCATTGTACAGGGATCATGAGGGCTGTGCTTTCGTGAGGTATGAATGCACATTTCTTTTGACTGTTTTACATAATATAGTAGCAGAGATAATGTGCTGTACTCCTTTAATGCTACTGTGTGTTATATAATCACTCAGATCATGCATATTTCATAGAAGTTAATGCATTTTAGTATGGTTTAAATCTTTTGTGCTCTGTGGTACTAAAAGGTCTGCTTTCTGTCTGTTCTAACACAGATGTAATTCTCTATAGGCATTAATATCTTAATGATTTCCACCATAAAATCCAGTCCACTTTGGAGCTTATTCTGGCTAAGAACTGTTCTTATTTGTAGTCCAGGAATGAGTTTATCCTAAATCGCTGATACCGAAATAGTAAATTGGCACTGAAAACACTCAAATATGAGAAAGGTATGTCGATTTTGTGATAAGTCTTTAAGTAGTGATTATTGTGAATATCTACTTCCATTATACGTTTACTTGCAACAAAGTGGTAAGTGATACAGTCACAAGCTATCATGGTGCATTTAATTTTAAATATACAGCTAAATGGAAGTTGATTTTGATCATTATGGAAAAATGGAAACTGACTGACAAAATGTCTTGATGCTTGTCACAGCTGGTTAGGACAAAAAACAATTGTAAGTGATGTTTTTTATTACTTCTCGTTTTTATCGTATCACACCTCCTTTTGAACACTTAACTGTTTAATGACCGCCTTTCTAGTTTGCAGTTTCTCAAAATGAAGTCAGGAAAGAAGTGAAATTTCAATCCTCGCATTATTAATCTTAATGCAATCTCTAGGCCACTCAAAATTGTTTCCCATTATGCTGGGGTTCTAAGTGGGCCGCCACACTTCAGAGTGGACCCATATTTCTTTGATGGCACATTAGTAGTCTCAGCATACACACAAACACACACACACACACTTTTCACTTGAGAGAGATGTGTTGACCAAGTGTCTCTACAAAGAACAAAAAGAAGGTCACCTTTGTACAGGAAATGCGATCACGTTACTTCCGTATTGTAGTGGGACATTGAGTGCCTCCATGGTCAGCTCAAAATGCCATATTCATTAAACCTCTATCAGATTACCTTTAGTGCTTCTAAGGAGTTTTGTTCTGAAACCTGCATTTTAAAGCATCATCGACACGCTCCTGGCACAAAGACTGTCCTACAAGCAAAATGAAAGCTGTGCTTTGGTTTGGCCAAATTTTAAGGCTGCGTCACCAGTGTCCATAGAATTGAAGTATTGTTAAAAAGTTCAATCTGATTAATTAACTCAATGTTCAATGACTCGTTTCCCAATATTTGTGTGAACTGTGTTAGGTTTATTAGACTACTGCATTGTTAGGTTTTAGAATAGTCATGTTGCAATGAATAGCACAATTTGTAATTAAATTCAGTTAGTACATGAATTCAATCAAGTCATATACTGCTCTTAATCGTGTAGTGCATTTATGATTTTGATTATCCAGAAGATGTGTATCTTAATATTTTATCATTTGGCAAATTTGATTGTCCTTCTTTCATTTTCATACCAGCTGTTAAATCTTGAAATTGAGAGAAAAAAAAAAAAAAAAAAAGAAACTCAGATAATACATTGGTTGAAATCCCTTTGAGGACTGCTTTCACAGTTCTTCTGTTCCTGTGCTGGTTTTAGTGTTCAGTTAAAAATGGCCAGCAAAGGCTATAAGTCTTCAGTTTCATTCTGTTGTCCATCCAGTTCTTCTCATGCATCTCTGTCTCAGAGGCGATTGGCAGGGATTTGATTGTACCGGTCTCACAACACATTCTTCCTGCTTGCTTCGTTTCAGATATCAAAGGATTCTGGTAATGTGCCATGGGGTACGACGTCACCAGGTTCCAAGGAGAGGTGGACGAGGATCTGTTATGTCCCATCTGCAGTGGGGTGCTGGAGGAGCCAGTGCAGGTCGATATTTATTTTCCATTCAGCTGCAACATTCTAGAACACCCTGAGAAAGTGACAGAGGCTCAGCCTGTGTCACGACATTATGAGTTTGCGGTTATTCGATATCATTGCTTCAAGATCATTGTGTGAATGTGTCTCACAAAGGTCCAAAATGGATTTTTATTAAAAAAAGTAAAATGGTTAGGGAATCGAGGAAATTTACAGGCTATATATTTCTTATAATAAAGAGTATACACACAATGTTAAATAAAAAATAAAAAAAAAAGATACAAATATTAATACAGTTATTAATAAAATTATTATTATTTCTTAAAATCAATGAAAATATAATAATAAAATAAGAAAAATAATACTTTATTATTCAGTTAGTTATTTTATTAATTAATAAAATAGTAGAATTATTATTATTATTATTATTATTATTATTATTATTATTGGTAAATTAGTTATTTAATTAATTATTAATAAACACAAAACAATTTGATTATTATTATTGGTAAAGTTAGTTTTTTTTTTTTTTTTAGAAATTACTGTCTTTGCCAATGGGTTTATTTTGCTCTTTCTTTCCCTTTTTTAAGATCAAAACAAATACACAGTGCAAAATGTCTGAAAAATGCACTTCAGCAAGAAAAGTCAATAGGCATTGAGTTCAGGTTACACCCTGATCAATCTGTCTGTTCTCTCAGGCCCCGCATTGTGAGCATGCATTCTGTAACGCCTGCATCACACAGTGGTTTGCACAGCAGCAGAGCTGCCCTGTGGACCGCACTGTGGTGACTCTTGCCCATCTTCGACCCGTTCCCCGCATCATGCGTAACATGCTTTCCAAGCTGCAGATCTCCTGTGATAACGCCGGCTTCGGATGCACGGCCACCCTTCGGCTCGACCAGCTGCAGTCACACCTCAAGGGCTGCGAGCACAACCCCAAACGACCCGTCACGTGTGAAGAAGGCTGCGGGTATCTACCATATTCATCTAGCTCTCACTTAGCCCATGTGCTGTATGGATGTGTTTGACATTAGTGCCATGGTTTACTGCTTTTTCAGTGTCTTTTTCAGCTCTGCATTAAGCTGTTTTTTAATGCAGGAATGCACCCTGTGTGAACAGCCCTTAATTGTCTTCAATGTTTGTTTGACATTTTAATCACATTTGCTTTTTTACTCTGCAGGCTAGAAATGCCCAAAGATGAGATGCCCAATCACAACTGTATTAAGCACCTACGCAGTGTGGTGCAGCAACAGCAGACCAAGATTGCAGATCTAGAGAAGACTGCAGCTGAGCACAAGCACCAGCTTGCAGAGCAGGTCAGACCTGTGTGTTTTTCATGCTTTATCATGAGGCTACGTAAATATCCCTGTCGCAGTGAATTTATTTGAATTTAACATCTATGGATTCTCTGCCCTGATCATCACACAGCACACTGGTTGTTAATATTCTCATGATTTCTGTTATTCAGAAACGTGACATCCAGCTCCTGAAAGCTTACATGCGAGCAATACGCAGCGCTAACCCTAACTTACAGAACCTGGAGGAGAGCATAGAGTACAATGAGATCCTAGAGTGAGTGATATGTTCTTTTCCTGAATCTTTTTAAGTCCATATGATTTCAAGATAGACTTTTTTTTATATATTTATTTATGTTTTTATATATATATATATATATATATATATATATATATATATATATATATATATATATATTACAACCATATTAATACCGTTTAAATTAAAACCGTTGTGCTGCTTAATATTTTTGTGGAAATCTTGATATCTTGAATATCAGTCTACTGTGTAAACAATGAGTATGTAAATTGCTCTTGAATACTGATAAATTACTGTTGTGTAAGTAATAATGCTAATCCCATAATTAATAATAAGATGACTTTCTAACTAACTACTTTTGTTTGGCCACAGGTGGGTGAACTCTCTCCAGCCCGCTCGCGTGACCCGCTGGGGAGGAATGATCTCCACACCCGACGCCGTCCTCCAGGCCGTCATCAAACGATCGCTCATAGACAGTGGATGCCCGTTGTCAATCGTTAATGACCTCATCGAGAACGCCCACGAGCGTAACTGGCCCCAAGGCTTGGCCACGCTGGAGACACGGCAGATGAACCGCCGATATTACGAAAACTATGTGGCTAAGCGCATCCCGGGCAAGCAGGCCGTGGTGGTGATGGCCTGTGAGAACCAGCACATGGGTGAAGATATGATTCTGGAGCCGGGTTTGGTTATGATCTTCGCTCATGGCGTTGAGGAGATCTTATAGTCTGTACATAGGTGCGTGCCAGAGACTGAATTGATTCTCCCCTCTAAAAAATTCTCAGTTCATCCCACTAAAAATATCAAGACCTCTTTGGCAGTCGTTACCTCAAATTTTAAGGACGGACACAGGCAGAGAAAGTTCTCCGCTCGTGGACTTCCAGCATTCCCTGTTCTCTTTGCCTTAAATGGACATTTTTCAAAAAGTGGACACTAATGACAAAAACCAACTTGAAACATTATCAGGGACGATGGTACACTTATGTTTTAACATTAACATTGAAATCAAAAAGATTTGAAGTGATGTCTAATTTCCCCTTTAACATTTATTTCCCTCTTGAGAGCAAATATATGTCACTCACAGCTTAAGACAAGTTAAGACTCTTGTAAATACAGATGATAAAGAAATATAGACAAATATATGTTCTTGTTCTACTAGAGTAGTGGACATTTTTGCTGTTTTCATCTCAGTTTGCTATTTAGAGTAGAGTGTTTTAACTACCATGGATCTCAGTGATTTTTTTTTGTTTCTTTTTTTTTGATAGAGCTATGATGAAAGTTTGGTAGATAAAGAACTCTGCTCGGTGTTTGCACTGTGTGGTGATTGGAAAAACAAGATGTCATGAATCTCATTTTGTGAAGATGTTTGTGGAAAGAGTAATGGAGAGGAAGTATATGATGGAAATCAACGGCTGATTTGATACCTTTTATTCTACTCTTAAATTTTCAATTAAATTTCCTCCAGAAATAATGTTTTTATTACTTGTATCTTCATTATTTTCTACTGGCATCACTGGCTATTACACTTATTATTAATCAGAACCAGATTTTTCTTCTTTGATACAGTCTTAGTGACCTCAAAGTTTTTTTTTTTTCTTAAAGATTTACCATATGCGAAACCAGAAATGATGGATGAAAAGCTTGTGACTCGAATATGAAGTATAGAAACATTGTGAAAAATGACCAAACTACAGCTGATGTAAAACATGATGTCTGTGTGATCTCCTGCAGATGCTCAACCATATCTGGACCCGTTTACTGTGGCTTACATCAGAACCGTTTTTTATCCATCATTTGCCACAGCACCTCTTGATGAATTTCAAAGAATAAAGAGAGATGGAACGGTTGAATGTTTGTGTATATTGTGCAGTTGACTCCTGGATAAGTGGTTTAAGAATTTATTTTGCATATTTTACGTACCTTATTTGTACATAGTTGATTTTAGAATCAGTTAACTTTTTGTTGTGCGATAGTTGTCTCTGCAACCAAAGTTTTATTGTGTTGTATGCACATCGTGCTTGCTTTTTTGTTGTTATCGTTGCATGGACGCCGAAAATGTAAGTGCAGCCAATAGCAGCTATTCTCAAATATATCTTCGGAGCTATTGTGTGTCATCTCCTTCAGTGTTACATTGACCTGAATGCTCATTGCGATGTTTACAGTAGCTTATTTGCAAATGTTGTTTAATAAGAGCTGAAAACTATTGACCCAGAATGTTTTACTCAGCAATATTCATCCAGGTCTATGTGAATTAGGGAGAAATGTCTGTGAACTTTGCCTTATCACACTTCATCCGATACTTCACTGCATAATCGCAGTGTAATGTGTCACATGGCTTCTCTGCGCATCGTCTCGCAATCACACCCTGAAGCTGGAGAGATTAAACATGACCCAGTGTTTCACTTCTTGGTTCTGATGGATTTGATCACCTTCCATATTATAAATGAAATGAAAGTTCACTTTTTTGTGTTCAATTTAATAAAACGGATGCGTTATCTCTTATTCGACACGCAAGACTTACTTGACTCTCAGGTTTTATCATCTGATGTCAGGGATGAAATGTTCAAAGAGCTCATGTTTCCGCTGCAGCATTGTCCGTGGATGTGGCATTCTTCTGTTTGTTTGTTTTTGTCTTTTATTCTTGCTTTTGTGTTGTGGGTTACTGACAGAATATGAATAAATATAATTGATTTTGCAATATGACACCAGTGTCTTTGTCTTTATTATCAACACGGTAGCAGGAACCTCTTGTAGGTTGTGTTGTTTACATCAGCTGTTTTAAAAAATGGCCAGAGAAAGAGCTTACTTCCTCATGTTTTTAATGTTTTTCCTCTTTTCTACCACACAATGTCACTAAAGTGCAATTTAACTGTTAAACTGAGCAGTCCATGGAGTTTTAAAGGATTTCTGTTGCCATATACCATCATTTGCAGCTAAATTAACTCTTATTACTGTTATTTGGTGACTATGTGGTCACTTCTATCTGCTGATCTCTGTTCAGTGTTTTGAGGCCAAACACATATATTCATGTGCATGCAGGATTAATCCTCCTGTTGTTGGTATTTTCTTTGACCATCCCATAGCCACTAATGCAGCAAGTCATTTTAATCCAGCCCATTATAATACTAGTGAGGATCGGAATGTCACTTTGTTCAAACATTACCAGCTTCTGCTCAACACGAAATACACTGACTAATCTCTTTTTTGGTAATAATATTATTTTATGGATTTGTGCATTGCATGTACAGTATATATAAACAATATCTATCCATCCATCTATTTGTCTGTCTGCCTGTTGTTCTACCTCTATCTATGTATTGTCACTCCGTCCATCCAACAATCTAGTTAGGATTTCATTTTGATAAAAAACAGTTAAACAGTTTTCTTTCATGTCTCTCTAATAGATGAAATGGTCTGTAATCCCTTTGAAAAAGGTAAGGATTTGATTGGAGCTTTTACAATCTGGGACCACAAATTCCTGTATCAGTTAATCAAGCATTTGGCAATCAAATATATTGCAGCTTAATTATGTGATAACTGTTAAAGCAATTGCATAGTCTAAAAGTACCGATATAAATACAATCACTCAGATGCCAAACACCATACTGAAATGTCATTTGATGCTGACACTTTCAATAGTTTAAATGTCACACCACCCTGTTGATTGTCAATGTGTAACCAAAAATTCTACGGGTTTCAGTTGATTAATCATCTATCTATCTATCTATCTATCTATCTATCTATCTATCTATCTATCTATCTATCTATCTATCTATCTATCTATCTATCTATCTATCTATCTATCTATCTATCTATCTATCACTATTAGTGTGCTCGATAAGATGCAGTCCATACACACGCACAGCATCTGATCAAAGTGCATCACTCAGCTCAGACACATAAGTGCGGGCGGTGCTGTGACTCTATGGGAGAGTCACTCACAGTTAGGCGTGTTCACTTCACTGTCAGTTCTCCACCGGACAAACACAGCTAAACGCTTTCTCACAGACGAAGCTGGCTCTGCCTCCGTCGCCACTTCTTTATTAATTTTCTAAGCGCTGAAGCAGTTTTCAAAGTGCATCTGACACTGGCGGTTTTACTCTTGGCGTCAGATAGAACCACTAACCGGGTGCTGCAGACCTCAAGATATTAAGGTAACGCCAGTGTTTATTTATTTTTGTGGTGAAACGAGTGAGTTTTAGAGAAGTGACAACCAATAACCAGTAACAGTGATTTTGTACTGTGTTGCGTGTAGTTTTTATGCATGATTTCATTTGGTAGCGACTCATAAGGTTGTGTATTAAACCTCTGACTCTCCAAACAGTGTGTTCGAACCGTTTGTATCGATGCCCAGAATGCTGTCTAGTTAACGATGGGAATCGTAAGGAATTTAATGATTCTAAAATCGATTCATCTCGGCGAGTTCGGTTCCATTTAGAATTCCTTTCTTTTAGTACTTTGACGAACAAATAGCTATCTAACATCCTTGTCAGATTTACTGCTCTCAACAGTTGTTGGCCAATGATAAGATAATTTCAGGTTTCAAAACATATTTAACAAATATATTTCCACAAAAATAAATTTAATACAAATTTCTTGCGAAAAGTATTGTTTACATGACTTTTTAATGGCTTTTCACAGACTTTTCTAGAGGCAGCACAAGTGCAGTCCGATAAATGACTCTAAATCTTAAATACAAATACTAAACCAACAAAATGTGATAACGTATTTCATTCATAATTTTATAAAACAGATTCAGTGTGTATCTCAGATTACGTTGTCATATGAACAGTCAATAACTCATGATGTTAACATAACATGCTGATGAAATTATTAAGTTGCGGTTCAGTAAATGGATAATGTATAAGTGGTTGCTCCTGTTTCGTAAGTGTTTTTGTTTTACTAAAAGAATCGGCTCATAAGATTCATTCTTTCGACAGTCAGTCAGCACTGGTCGCGCTGTATGTTTATGATTCATTAAAAAGAACCGGCTCTTCTGAGTCATTTGGTAAGGAATCGGACTACTGTTTGCAGTACGTTTTGGACAGCAAATTCAGTAGTAGTATTGCGGTGAATAGTGCAGGAAACATCGTCATAGTTTTTTAGCACGCCGTTCTATATAAATGCATGTTAACTCAACCGAACGTAATGAAAATTATTCGGTTTAAGCAACGTTAGGCCTATAATGAGCTAAAGATAGACAGCTCACTAGATTTTGAGACACAGCCTAGCTGTGCGTTTCTCTGTCAAGTTTTGTAATGCACAGACCAGTCTATTTTTAATTGTACTACTTAACTGCATTTTGGTGGTTTTCCTCTTTGCTTCGTCGGGTTGTTTTGTTAGATGTGTTGTTATTCTCTTTCACTGAAATATTTGCATAGACTGTGGATCCTGAGTCATACTGTTATGTGATATGCTTGGAAATATAAAAATCACTTAAAAGAAGTAAAAGTTCTTCTTATGTATAATTGTTTTATTTGACACATTTCTCTCACCTGATTAAATGCTTGTTGCATATATATTTTCGTTTGTTATTTTTCTTTATAATGAAGCTGTCTATATTTATTAGATTGTATGTAACATACAAAAGAGTGATGATCAGGTCAACACACATTAAGGTATAGAAATTCTACAATGATTTAAAAAAAAACTGCACTGGTATCGGATTGATATCGGTATCGGCAGATACTCAGAGTTTTTGGTATCAGATCGGGATCGGTTCTGAAAAAGTGGTATCGAGCCAGCCCTAATATTTATAACAGACTGGATGCCTTTTGTCACATTTCGGGTCACAACATGAGTCAAGACAGTTGAAGCAAAGGGTTTTGAAGTGCTCTTTCGGTTCCCCTGCATTTACACATTTTTGCCGATATACTTACAAATTCATTCATTCTTGTTTTTCCACTCGTTTCTTCTGTTGTGACCAAAACTTATCCGTCTCAGTGCAACATGCTTATATTTTAGTTTGCGGTTTTGTATCTGTGACTCATTTGAAAGCCTATGCTAAATTTGTGGATGTCCCTGAAGAAATTAAACATCCTAATTTAGTCCCACATTCTCTCCAGAGCTCTTGGCTTAACTTACCTGATAATGGTAACTTGTTCTCTGAGGAAGCTTATGGGCTTGGCTAGAAAATCACAGGGTTGGTTTACTTTTTTTCCAGTAATCACCTGCTTTTATAACTCATGAGCCAAGCAGTGAAAAACTGTACTCAGGAATAGCCCATCTTTACTTAAGCTCAATCATGATCTAACCACGTTTATGCAACAGAACCAGATGAAAGCTTTTGAATGAAATGTGGGTCAATATTCATTTTACCACAGATTTCCTCGTTTTTAACAAGTGGTATATACTTAATAATCTCTAAAAAGTGAGGGAACAAAAACTGGATATTGCTGATCCAAACAGCTTGTGTATTCCCATATTTAGGGGAAAGTCGTGGCCTAATGGTTAGATAGTTTAACTCCTAACCCTAAGGTTGTGGGTTTGAGTCTTGGGCCGGCAATACCACGACTGAGGTGCCCTTGAGCAAGGCACCGAACCCCCAACTGCGCCCCGGGCGCCGCAGCATAAATGGCTGCCCACTGCTCCGGGTGTGTGTTCACGGTGTGTGTGTGTTCACTGCTGTGTGTGTGCACTTTGGATGGGTTAAATGCAGAGCACTAAATCTGAGTATGGGTTACCATACTTGGCTGTATATCACATCACTTTCACTTTTCACTTTCACATTTGCATAAAGTGGTCAGTAAAAGACCACCATCTTCTTTGGCTTTTATAGAATAGTTGTAAATCACGATGGTGCAGATAAGAGTATCAGGCACTGCAGACAAAAAAAAAAAAAAGATGAGGACATGAAACATTTAGCAGCCAAATGAAGTCTCACAAATGTACTGATACAACAAAGACATTACAGTAATAGTTCCTGTTTCTGAATAAAGAATCACTTTTTCTTTTACCGTAACAAAAACTGATTCATTGTTAAGTCAGGGAGTCATTCATGAATTTTTGACCTTTCATGGAGTGTGTATGTGAATGTAAACAGTCCGCAAAGCTGTAAAGTTGAAAGTGCTTTATAAATAAAGTTATTGTCTCTCAAAGAAAGAGCCACACTCTCAATCGCTTAAACATGTTATTTAAAATTCGGATCCCATTTCCATTAAGTTCACGCATTTCGTTTGCAAGTTGCCTGCTTACATTGTGTGTGGACATCCAGTGAAAACTTGAACCTCCCTCAAACACTGTAGCTTGTTGGTGTGGATAACACAATGTCAAGAAGATGTTATGCTCTGCACTGTGAGAATTTTGTTTTTATTTTCACTTCCAAAGAATCAGAGCTTGAAAAGCTTGCTCAACTTGTAAGTATGATTAATAATTGTTTGTCAAGTGCCCAAAATATGTAGTTTTGTGTGTTGTGTATACAGTCAGTGCAGTTATAAGTCTAAGAATAATTTTCTGCTAATCAGCTGAGGGCCTGCTATTGTCTAGAAATGTTTCGATTAATATAGAATATTTGTCATTCTTATTACTTGGATTCACAATTAAGGATGGAGCAATACATTGGTTTAGATACTGAAGTGATTTATCAGTACTCCATATTTGTGTTCAGCTAACGCATATGCCATTATTGTTTGGGTCTTATGTTTAATTTCTGACATATGCTGTATGCAGTAGACCAATCACAACAGACTGGATAATCTGACCAATCAGAGCAGAGTAGCCTCATGCAAAGTAGGGGTTTGGAAAGATTAATTGTTTGAGAGTCATTGAGAAATAAGGTAAATTGAAATGCATATTATGAGAAAATGAAAGTGTTTTTTGACCTTGCTTGCATGTAAACTTACTCAGTTGCTGTTGCTGTTTTTTGAATCTTTTGACTGACTCATTAAAAAAGAAAAAAATTAACTAATTAGACTTAAATCTTGTTACTGTATTTGTTTTGTTATGAAACTGGCACTGGCAAATGTGAACATATATGATGAAGTGTCAAATTTTTATTGTTTGAAGCAAAAAAATGGCCATAAATGTTAGTATTATCATTTTTCAACTGGACTTTGAAATAAAATTATTATATTATATTTCACCAAATTTTTAATTTTATGTGTAATATTATTATAATAATATTAATTATTTTGTTTAATATTTCAAGATTTTATTTAATATTTTATTAAACAAAATATTCAAATAAGAAATATTTATTTTTAAGTCATACTGATGTATAATCACAATATTCTTGGCCACACCATTTTTATTTTTTTTCAGTTGGATTTTAAATGGCAATTGCAATTTTGATCAGAAAAATCTAAACTTTCAGCCCTGAGTATGTTCTTGAACACTGAAACCTTGTGGAGATAATTGTTTTCAAGTGGTTGTTTTTATTGAGGAGTGTTTTGGTGTAGTTTAGACTGCATAAATGTAGTAATTATATGCATAAATGATATAATTACATGTCCTCAAATTTTACAGTTGAGTCAGTCTTAGCTGCAGAATTTCTGTGAATTCTCATGCCCTCTCTTGTACACGGCAATGAAATATAAATGGCTTTGACTCTTGATATTGCTCTGTGTAGGAAGGATAGTGCAACAGTTGCTGCGTGTCTGCTGTCTGTAGTGCTCTCTCCATGTGGGCGTAAGTACGTTTCTAACATGTATCTCCTCAAGCTTGTGCCTTTGCACAGACCGCGCGGCAGGCTTTTCTGGAGGAGGACAGCGTGCACGGCTGCTGTGCAAGCTCAGACGTGCCTGTGGGTAGAGAGTGACTTTGAAAGGGTTTCCTGCACACCTCTGAGGCCCCTTTGCTTTTACAAAAAACTCGTCCTGCCACAACTTACATATACAGTGACACTTTTTCCATTGAAATGCAACTTGTAGAACACAAGAAATGAGCTGCGGGAGGCAAAGCACAGCAGCTGTTCACAGGTGAGGTGTGACTTATGCTGCTAGTTTCCGGCCTGTTTTATGGCATGTCTTGAACTTTGCCTGCCATTTGTTCTGCAAGCTGAGTGTTTAAAGCTAAATCTAGTTCATTTAGTGAACAAAAACAATCTTGAGCCACTCAGGCGGAGAGGGAACCAAATATTTCCACTTTTCCAGTTGTTTACAGTATGTCATGCTTGGTATGTACTAGCTGGATAAACACACGTTACACTGCACCAAAGAGACAAAAATCATCTGCTTCTGTTGAGGTGAATGATTCACCCTTACATCAGCAGGTGCAATGCAAAGCAGTCTGTTTGAAGGTTGTGTGCACTGAGAAGCACGCGTAGGTGGAGCAGGCCAGCAGGGGAAGACCCACGACTGCTGCCTGGGTTTCCTCCCCCTCATCCGTCTTTCCCCTCCTCCCTTCCTCATTCTCGTCCTGTCAGTCACCCTTGGCAACGGTCTGAGGCAGCACAGCTGATGGGGAAACTCTTTCCAGAGCCACCAGGATTGGCAATCCTTCTTACCGACCAGATGTACTTAGTGATTCCTTGAAAAAGCTGAAATGACTTGATTTGATTTGACTTAATCTAATAAAGAGCAGCTCATCAGCAGTAAAACAAACATTTTTCATCAGAGACAGAAGGGGAACCCATGATGGAAAAATATTTTTTGGTCACAACCAGTGCACAGCTGTAACCCTTTTTTTTTTTTTTTTTTTTTTTTTGGATTGTCTTATTATTAAACTGCGGAACAGATTTTTCTATTTCCTTTCTAATATTTCTATTATAACAATAAAATCTATTATGAATACATCAGAAAAAAAACAACAATAGTAAGAATAATAATATTTATTTATTTATTTATTTATTTATTATTATTATTATCATCATTATTATTATTTATGCCATTATATATGAGCCAAATTTAATCTAATCAGTCTAAATGCTTGCAAATTGATCTTTCAAGTTTCTCACATGAAAACAATCTCTAATCACAATTGGAATCTCCTTAGAGATCGCTATAATATTTTATACATTTTTGCAATACAGAAATACATTTTTCTGTTAAGATATTTTTAAAGAACAGTGACTGGAAAAGTGTAAAGAATTCAAAAACGTGAAGTGTTTGTCATGTTCTGACAGTAGTTTAAAACCACCATTAACTTTGTGGTTTTTTCAACTTTCACCTAGGAGCAAAAATCTGCCTTTAAAGATTTGAAATTTATCACAATAATTATCGATATCGACTGATATGAAAAATCTTATTGTGATATACGTACACACACACACACACACACACACACACACACACACATATATATAAACATGTAAAACAAAGAAAGAAAACTCCATTACATCTTCTGAGTTATGAAAGAGCAACCTTTGAACAATCAGATATTACACTGGGAAAGGAAGGGGAAAACACTTGAATATATAAACTCTTGCAGACAAAAAGCAGCAGTTTGACTTGACACAAGGCGACAGCTTGTACAAACAGCACAAAGCTTCAGAAAATACTGTTCCTAAATTTAGTTTTAAAAGGCATTTTAAAGGCAAATAATATGTGAACAGCTAATATTAGATCACTAGAACAGGCTTGTGACCTCAGGTTTGTCAATGTTGTGTTCTAAGTCCAGCTTTTCTGGTAAAGTGGTTGGAAATGCAAATGAATAGGCGAGATAGTGAGAGGGGCTGGGGAGTCATTTACATTGTTACATGCTTTCTCTTAATAGTTTAGTATTTTTTGTGACCTCATATTTTAAAAAAAATGTACATGGAATATTTAAACATTGTCACACTGCAGGACTGTTTAAGTGCACTGTTGAATTAAAAAAAAACATCAGCTAGCAAGTTACAAATACAGGAAGAGAGAAGCATGCCACAATGAACAATACACGGGAATCTCTCTGCAACATGAAACTAACTACTACAAACACAAACACCCACTACTTCCTTACTGTTACTGACATTTCTGTAATTCTGCTGACATTTTTACCTGCATGAGTCGGGATGACATAAAGATTATGATCTAAAGATAAACATGACCCTCTTGCACTTGTGGGGGCTGCCAAGTGTAATATTGAATTTGTAAAGCAAACAGTAACACACAGCTTCAAACATATTTATTTTGTGATAAGGCAGTAATTAATAACGGACATAAAGTCTATATTTTTAATTTGTTGATATGTTTTATAATGACTAAAGCAGTAATTTTAAAATTGACCTGAGAGCGTTGTAATCAATAATGATGTCCAATTGAATTATCCACCAGGGTTAATGGACATATTGGCTTGAATGAATGTGCATCTTTATTGTATACATTACTGGCAGCTGTTTCTGAATCAATGAAAACAATTTACTGTCCAAAAGAGTGATGTTATGGTTTATGCCTTGTTTTTGCGGGTGGTCTCAAAAACAGAGTACTCTGATCTGAGCCACAAAGAGCCCTCAGCGCTGTTTTACTGGACTAAGTGTTTGGTGAAGCAGAGATTTGTCTCCCTTTATAAAACAGAGAGCTATGCATGCAAATAAGTGATGCAGTTGCCCAGAATCACATTACCACGCTTCTGTGCTCAACCCAAACAATTAGAGATTCAGAAAGATAGAGAGAGTCCAAGACCTGAAGCCATCAGTTGTAAACTGCAGTCAAATGACTGTTAAATCTGGTGTGAAACAAGACCATTAATATCAAATATGACCATTTTGTTGGTGTTATGCTTATTGTCTATATCAATTGTGAATATCACTGAATATCATAATTCACACCGAATGCATAATACTAAAAAAACATGATAAATAAGAAATGTTAAAAAAGTGTTTTGCGTAATTTCATGATATTTGTGTGATTAATTACAATTAATCAAACAAAAAGTGTGTGATTAATTGCAATTACAATTTTTAATCAATTGACAGCCCTATTAAAAATACAGTTACATTTCTTATAAAGAAAATGAAGCCTGTTTTTAGGGCCAGTAGAGTTTTTTTATTGTGACGATATTTTTTTATGACTGTTAAACCCCTCTCCTAATTGTATGTAGCATATTGAAATGCAAAAATTCTCATTATCATTACAGCAATGTAAAAAAATAATTATATATGTGTGTGGGGGGGGTGTACTTATTTGTTATAAAAATAATGCAAAAAAAAAGTTTATGCAAATTATAATTGATGTTTTCTTTTGATTTCAGGAGAAAATATAAATGACTGACATTTCTCCATGAGCGGTGTCTATATAAAAGTAAATCTGCAACTTAGAGCAGAAAAATGTGATTTGAAAATGTGTAGTTTCATTTCACATGTGACTCATTGGATGGAAAACATGATCTGATAGAACCACTATGTATTGTGTGTGTGTGTGTGTGTGTGTGTGTGTGTGTGTGTGTGTGTGTGTGTGTGTGTGTGTATTATGTATGTGTGTGTGTGTGTATATATATATATATATATATATAATATATATATATATAATATATATAAATTAACCTTGACTTGATTTAAAAATACATAAATAAGTGTGTCATTTAAAACAAAAACATGTTTTTCTGTCTTTCCAAAACAATTGATAAGACTGCAGTGTGTATGTAAAATAGTTTGTCCTGACATTTTATCCTACCCCTCAGATTTTCCTACCAGGGTTTACTGCACATGCGCACATCAACACTGCGTCCTTTTTCTCATGCTGAACAACAATATTTAATGTATCCTCATTACTGTAAGGGTAGGCTTAGGGTTGGGGTGGGTGTAGACTTTAATAAATCACAATCTAATAGGTAGAAAAAAATATTTATTGGTTGCCTCTAGCTGTATCCCTTCTAGCTACAACCGCAAATATAACACATAATTACTGTATTTGCATTACTGTTAGGGTAGGTTTAGGGTTGTGGTAGGTGTAGATGTTAATAAACCATAACTTTAAAGAGTAGCATTTTTCTTGTCAAATTGTACTACCCGCTGTTTTAATGGGAGGTAGCAAAGTATGAAAGGGTAGCACAAATCGACAGAACACCGGCTAGCTTGTGCTGTTGACAAAAAAGTATTGCTTCTGTTTTCCCAACTTTCTCTCTCTCTCTCTCTCACACACACACACACATAAACACCCACCCACATATACAAGGAATAGGCCACACAAGTTCCTAGGCAACGACACTAACCTTTTGAGGGAATTAACTGAGAATGGTGTGACCCTTTGTTAGCTCACATCACATGAGAGGAGTGGGTGTACGTGCTTCATTCTCTCTGCCTTTTCTGTCCTATCAGTATTTTGAGCTCTTTCATTCGAGGAATAACATAAACTGTCTTTAAAGTGGATTGTATATCATTCTCATGCTGAAAAACTTTCATGAGTGGTTAGGTTAAGGTACTCCTCCTGTTGTTTAGACTAGAGCTTTGCATATGTTTGTTTGTTGGCTTTAAATATGTGGCTAGTTTTCTGTGTTCACAGACACGCACTGCATCACTGTTATGAAACTTTTACTCCTGCTACTATTATTAGTTGCTAAAAACAGATCTCTAGACGTGGACTTGCTTTAAATAGGTCACCCATTTATTCTCCATCAAAGCTTTTTTGCTTGTGTTTAAAAAGTTTGAAGACACCATAATGAATGTGCACAGGAAGAAAAACTTTAGCTTGGGACTAGCATACTGATATCCCTAGACTGTCTTTTTCCTTAATGAGTGTGCTGATCCATTTTCCATCACAGATGAGACCCAGAAACATGATGTTTCTGTATAATGCACACACAAAAAGTGAAGTCTCACTTAGCCTCAGGTTCTTGAATCAATTCTATATACACACAGACAATTTTTAGTCTCGTCAGCTGACATTAAATAAGTTTTGAATGTTGTGCATTCTTTATTCTTTTAACAAATAAATGGTTGAAACATAAATAATAAATAAACAAATAAATGGTGAATCTCAAACTCTTTTCTGTCAGTTTTCCATGGTGTCATACACAGAAACACAAGATGAATCTTTTAATTGGGAACACAACCTTTTATAGTCATGTGACCTACAGTTTTGTTTCTTGAGCATGTCGCAGTGACTTCACTATGTAAATGGTTGATTGATGTGAAATGCTGCTTTACATAGCCAGGCTGGTATGGAGATAGATTTGTTGCATGATTCCATATAAATAGATTATGATCCACAAATAAATGTAAAGAGATTAAACACATTGATAAACAGAATGAGATCCACAAATACATAACGTGAATTAAATAAAAAAAAAAAATATAATGAAATTTTCAAATAAAAAACATTCACAAATTCACAAAATCTTTATGCCAAAAACCTGGCATTCATTTGTGGATCGCTGCGCACATTTGTGGATTTTGAAACATTTCTAGCATCAAGACGCTGACAATCCACAAATGTGTGGACTCCACCCACTCTCTGCTCAAGCCAATCAGATAACCGCCACACTCTGCTGACCAATCATAGCACCTTCTTGCTATAAAGCAAAATGTGATTGGTTATAGCCAGAATGTGTTACAATTGGTCAGTGTAGTGTGGTTGTTATCTGATTGGCTTGAGCAGACAGTAGGCAGAGTCCACGCATTTGTGGATTGTCAGCGTCTTGATGCTAGAAATGTTTCAAAATATATTTTATTTTTGTTTATTTGTGGATCATAATCTATTTATATGGAATTATGCATACGATATAGTTTCTAAAACATAATATTGCAACAAAAATTTTATTTTACATAAATTATTTATTTATTATGCTGTAAGATTCTTAATGTTTTTGAAAGAAGTCTCTTATGCTCACCCAGGCTTTGTTTGATCAAAATACAGTAAAAACAGTAAAATTGTGAATATATTATATGAATATTTATAATATATAATTATATTATAACATATTATATAATATAATATGTTTTCTGTTTGAGTGCATTTTAAAATGTAATTTATTCTTGGGATGCAAAGCTGAATTTTCAGCATCATTACTCCAGTCTTCAGTGTCACATGATCTTTCAGAAATTATTCTTATATGTATTCTAAGAAACATTTGTTATTATTCAATTTTGAAAGTAGTTGTGGAAACCATGATACATCTTTTTCGTATTTCTTTGATGAATAAAAAACTCAAAAGTACAACATTTATTTGAAATTGATTATATTATTAATATTATGTAACAACTGTAATGTAATAATTTCCTGATAAATAAAAGTGTTTCTTTCCAATATGCTGTCATTTCAATCTTATTTTATTATTTTATTACCTTTTTTATTTATAATATCCAGAATTCTTGTATGGTATGACTATATGAGACACATGCATGAATAGCAAATTATTCAGACACATTTTTTGCTCAGCCTGAAAGAATAAATAACATTTTAGACATCAGAAGGGCAAGAAGTGAACACTGAATTGTTACTTTCTTTTATAAAATGGTTCTCCATTATCACACAGTATTAGGATTTATGGTATGTGCCGCAGGCAATGTTGACAGCAATGTGCATGCTTTGTATTTGCATAATTGTGTCTAGGCCTGAAGCTTTTCTTTCATCAACAACATCTTAATGACATTTGATAATAATGTGGATTTTATGCTTGTTTTAAGTGCACGAAAACATCTTAATGCATAAAAAGTTAAGATGGACATGGCTTTCATCTGTGTTTTCCTCTCACCAACCTTTCTCTTTCACTCTTTCAGTGTTATTCAGAGGCTCTGGCGTGATGTCAGACCCGGGTGAGTCGGATGACAGAGAGCTGAGGCCGGTAGACTTCATCCAGCTTCAGCAGTACATTGACTGTAAGTCTGTGATGCCCACACATCCCTCCCACTCTCACTGAACACTCGGCCTCATTACAAACCATGACTCACTCTGAGTCCTTAAGTGCGAAATGACACTTTATTCTCAGGGTTGAAAAAACATGCCAGTCGTGTGCATCCAACACATCTGTGAGCCCACTTTACTTACAATTTTTACATGGATGGATTTGCTTAAGTATTTTATACATAGACAACCATTGGTGGGAAAGACTGACTGATTGACACCATTTAGATATTGATAATGTCATTTAAAATGAAGGGATTAGGGAAAAAAATACATTGATAAAAATGGAAATTCATTTTCTTTCTTTACACTTTATTTTAAGGCATTCTTGTTACTGTGTAATTATACAATAAGGTACTGAGTAATATTAATTAACAGCATGTGCTTAATATATGGTTAGGGTTAGCAATAGGGTTTGGTTTAAGGTTACTTGCATGTAATTATGCTTACTAAAATTTAACTGGTATTACTATAGTAAGTATATGCAACATGTATAACAATTTCTGAGTGAAAATCATTTCTACACAATTTTTTTTATCAGTTTACACAGTACATTTCCTCAGCATATAGTTCTTAATATATTGGATAAAATATTAAAATCACTAATATTTTTCACATTAAGCGATGTTACAAGCTTCTAAAATGAAAAAATGTGCCATTATTAAAAAATAAAAGTGTTTCTGTATTTCATTTGATAGAGTGTTGAAATATAGCAGTGCCAAGATCATGGTTTAAATTCCCAGAGAACACACAAATTGTCATAATGTGTGTGTGTGTGTGTATGTGTATATATATATATATTATAGACATGTGTACTTTACTGATTTATATAAAGCATCTGATAAATGCATGAGTGTAAATGTAAATAAAATATTCCAGGTGTTTCATCATGCATATTGATCCATTTCATTCTTTAAAAGCCTTTCAAAATGAATTGTGCACTGGTAAAGCAAGCACTGTAATATCTTTAGGATTTAAACTTAACACAATTTAAATTGTAAATTTTATTTGCAATTAAAAAAATATTTGACAAAAATATTTTACAAAATATATAGGGTTATCATACGTCCATGTCCTGGCTGGGATTTTTAAATTGCTTAAAATGTCATTCTTGCCAAAAATAATGACTGAAAAGAACTTTGACCAATAGCATGCAGGCATTATACATAATCAACCAATCATGGCATGCAAGAAAGTGGGATTTACAGAGAACAGTCAAAACAGTGCAAAAATGCATTCATATAATATATGAGGACTGTAGAGAGCACATCAGAAGGAAAACAAAGCCAAAACCTGGACATTTTAGGCAATTCAGAAATCCCAACCAGGACATATATGGTCGTCAGTGAAGAAAGACAATTTGCATATTGTGTAGTTGCAGTATCTAACCAGCAGTGGCTGATAGGTTCATGCTAAGCAGCAAAACTTTGACCCTTTGGTTGATTCATTCATGTTTCTCACGCATAAGTGAAGGATTTCTATACAGTACGGTGTTGTAGATACTTGCCCTAAGTATGAGTTTCTGCTTAGCCTGTTTTTCATGCAGATTTGATGCAGATACAGTTCATTATAATGTGTGATGTCTGTGGTTCTTTGTGCCAAAATGTCATCATGTGGTTTTTTTTTTTCTCTTTCTCTCTTTCTTTGCTCCCTCCCACTCGCTCTGTCTATCTTTTTACAGACTGCAGTCTAAAAGTAAAAGATGTGTTAAAGGAATTCAATGCAGATGGCAGGTTAGCCAAGTACAGACACGGAGAGGTGAGTGAACAGGCTGCCAGGGGCCAACTGTCAGCACTCTGCTTTTACAGCATCTTAGTCCAATTACCCTTGAACAGATCCATCCATCTCTGTAATGTGAATCTCTTCACGTCTGGTTAAGCATATCTGAGCTCATCCTGGGGACAATTCATGTAACATGTACCTACTTAGTCAGTGAGTGCCATGTGTACCTCAGTACTGATTTTAGTGGCGTGTCCCACACAAAATTCACTGCCATTATGTGAAACTGTAGTGGGTGGTTGCCAGAATTTTTTTTACTGCAGTTTCTATTCTCAGTGATTTTCAGCATGTTGCTACACATTTACTAAGGTATTCTGGTAACCCAAGCCAAAAGTTTCTGTAAAGTTGCTTTTTTGCAATGATTTGTATTGTAAAAAGCGCTGTACAAATAAACTTGAATTAAAGAATTGAAGAAAAAAGTGCTGATCCCCAAGTAGTTATATAGTGCTTTATTAAATACAGATTTATATTGTAATATTTCAAGATGAACATTTACTGGACTGAAGCGACTTCTATCCATACATTTATTTTAGAAAAATAATGTTAAAATGTAAATATTTATCATGTTTAGATTTTTACAATATTTAATACTATTTTAAATATTTACAAATAAAACAGACTTTTGAAGAATGTTTATTTATACATAAGTAAAATTTTCTCTCAGTCTTCATTGTTTTGCATTGCATATGTTTTGCCCTCCCCATCTGATATCTATATGCATTTTATGTATGTAGTTTGATATACTGTTATAAAGATCTTATTGGTTTACATCACAAGCTATCAGAATTTGATCACAAAAGCTTGATGTATCAAATATAATACAAAACATAAAATACATATAAAAATTACATGCATATTAAAATCTAAAATTATATATATATTAGATTTTAGAAACCTTTGATATACTGTTCCATTAAAAACACATTTCTGAGTATTTTCCTTTACGAGGTTAACTTATCGTCCATGTCTGTAGTACAGTCAGTGCAGGACGAGCTACACACCTTAACCCTAAGCCTAATGCTTCCGATCACAATTATAATATTTAAACCACAGGATGTTTAGTGTAAAATGGAAAGAGATTGCTCTGAATTGGAGGGATTATAGCTCTTAAAGATTTGCTGTTCAGTCATACTCATGTTGCAAAGATTTAGTCTGTATACCTGATATGTGCACTAGTTTTTCAGCTGAATGTGTGCTGACTTGGCTCTCAAACACTGCACTGCATGTTGCAGGTGTTTTGTTTCAGTAATTGTTGTGTTCGTCACACTCTAAGCTTTACATGTTGCTTGTGTTGGGCAACTAAAACAAAATAAACAATGAATTATGTCATGTAAGTATGTATGTCAGAATGGGAGGAGTATCTGACTGTAACAAAGCCTATATCTTGGTTTTCCTCTTTTTACTCCAGATAGAACAGCAGTATCCTCAGGCCTTTGAAGTTTGAATACAACTTGCTAGGATTTTTTTTCTCTTATTAACTCTATTGAAATCTAGGACAGGTACAGCAGGCACTTAGTAGAACTAGGAGTAGGCTTGTAGTGCAGAATCGAATTGGATCTCAATTACTCCTCTGTGAGAAGGTTCCAAATAATTTTATGACTTATTTGTTTCCAATAATGTTTAGTTTCTGAATGATTACCTAAATAGATGCTATTAAAAAGCCCAGTGATATATTCCAAAAACTAAGTGTCAGTGGTTTGTGTTTGTGTGTGTATTTTGTGTTCCTTAAATGCGTAGCCGCCTTTAATGAGGCACACTCATCCTTAATTGTACAAAATGATTGGTCTTTAGTGCATTGACGAGGAAGGTTTCCGCCTCTTCCTGAAAACGTATTTGGAGGTGGAGGACTTCCCAACAGATCTGTGCCAGCGGCTGTTCAGATCCTTCCAGAACTCACAGTCAGCAAAATCAGATGAAAACAGTGGGTCATGCATATGCTTGTATATATATATATATGTGCCTACACACACATACACATTTTTGAATGAAATTAATGCTTGTATTCATAAAAGACACATTAAAGTAATTAAAAGTGACAGTAAATAAATTTTTGATTTTATAATGTTAAGATTTCTCTGTCAAATAAATGCTGTTGTTTTGATTCATTAAAGAATCCTGAAATTAAGTATCACAGTTTCAACAAAAATATTCAACATTGTTTTCAACATTGATAATAATCAGAAATAATTCTTGAGCAGCAAGAATCACAGGGGAATAAATAACATTTTAAAATATGTTGAAATAGAAAAACAGTTATTTTAAATTGTAGAAATATTGCACAATATTACTGAATAAAGGATTTCTTGTATTCTGAATATAAGTCTGTCTTTGCTTTCTCTCTTAGGGGAAGTCTTTCTGAAGGATGTGTCCTGTTATTTCTCTCTCTTGGAAGACGGGCAGCCCAGGGACAAACTTGAATGTAAATCTCTTTTTTTTTTTGCCACGTCCAATATCTATAATGTTTGTTGGCATCTTTGCAATACGTCTTCATGTTTTTCCCTTCACAGTTGCCTTTAGACTCTATGACAGAGATGGCAACGGTGTCCTGGACAGTTCGGTGGGTGTTAGCATGAAATATAATCTACTTTCAATTCCTCATTATGTAACAAAACTGAATCATAATGCTCAAATTACATCTTTCGGTAATATCTGTAACCAGTCATGTTTCTGAAAAACAGGAAGTGGACCGCATTATTGCCCAGATGATGCATGCAGCAGATTACCTCAGTTGGGATGTGTCTGAACTGAGGCCTGTGAGTTGTGTTTTGTTTGTGTGTGTGTGTGTGTGTGTGTGTGTAAGATTTGCTGGGAAGAAGTGAAATGCCTGTGTGCACAACAAGATATTTTCCATCTTAACCACACCTTGCTGAACTGACATTCCTCTTAATTTTGGCATGAATCAACTTGTCATGGAGCAAAATAAGGATGGGAAAAAAATGAATCTGACAAGATTGTTGCGTAATGTTGCTCCTTATAATTCAAATGATTATAAGTGATGATTTAGTTACATCATTTACAGGTTAGAACAGAAATGCACAGATATATTAATACAAAAGCATATACTTTCTCAATGCACTTTGTGCTTGTTCTCAGGTTCTGAAGGATATGATGACAGCAATTGACGCAGATAGCAGTGGAACGGTGTCATTACAGGAATGGGTGGAGGGGGGAATGAATAATGTCCCGCTACTGGTTTTACTGGGACTGAAGGTAGGAAAACACTGTTTCAGATGCAGTGTCAGAGACCTGGATTTGTTAGAGTGTACAAGACTGTACCTCAGATTACACTGCTCAGAAGCAAAAAGAAAACAATGTAAATTTAATAGATGTATGTATTTATTACGCTCTGTCCTTCTGAGGACACTTTAGGTTCTGTTGTCTGGCTCACCCTCATTATAGCATGACAAAATCCTGCTGACTTTGCACTAGTGCAAGCAACAGTGACACTTCTAACACAAGCTTGCATGCACGCACATACTTTACTGAACAACAAAAAGCATACTAGCATTTGTATTTTATGCCTAATTATATATATATATTATCTTATAAGAATGATTTCCAAATAATAGTGTGAAATACTACTGGAGTAAAGGCTGCAGAAAATTTAACTTTGGCGTCGAAGGAATATTTTATTTTTAATAAAAACAAATTATTTTATGTTGTGATCATTTTTCACAATACTACTGTTACTAAAAAAATTAAAGAAATTTAAAATTAATTTTTTTGGTAATCTTTGTTCTCTGTTGTCATAAAAAGACAATACAAATATTGATAAAAAATGTAAAGAAACTTTTTAAAAATTGTTTTAAAAAAAACCTTACCAACTATTTGGTTACATTACTGGGAATTGTGTTGAATTCATTTATTTAAACCCTGGCGCAAGCAACAGTATCATTTCCAGCACATGCTCACATACCCACACACACTTATATGCACAGCCAAATGCACATTAGCATTATTTTTACTTATTTTTTAAATGTATTGTTTAATTGTTTTTTTATTTTTAAATGTAATTTTATTTACATTTTATTTTTATTTGTTTAATTTTATTATTATTTACATTTTTATTTTTATCAAGCACATATGGATGTGATGCTCAAGTGACCCATAAGCATTTGTCAGTGGTAAACCCATATAAATTTTCGATTAATTCAAATTTTACAGCACATGTCTGTGGTGGTTCACAACCAGGAGGTATATACATAGCAGCAGTGAAATGCATATAGACTTCATGCAAACCAGAAATCCCTTGTATCTCATTGGCACGTCATCCATAAGGTCTACTTTACATGACAAGTCATTCAAATAAGCATGAAGAAGGCATGCATTCAGAATATCTCTATCATGCATCTTTTCACACAACCTGCTTGGCAGCTTCAAAATGCAAGCTCAAGCTAGCTTCCAGCAAGTAACACTAGAGCAGTAGCTGGTTTCCTACTCCTCTGGTGGGGGAACATAAGCCATTCAACACTCAAGACTCTTGTATATATCCATACTGTGCTAGTGCATGACCTGGAGACAAGCCACAAAGTTAACAGCTATTTTTTCCATGACTAAATACATCCAAATATAATGAAAACTTCAACTTTTAAATGCTAAGCCAGTGTCACTTTCATGCTAGAAATGTGCATTTAGTACTAATAAGTATGGTTCACAGTTAAACCACATAGGCACAGTCAGTACGGAAGTTACAACTGCTAGACATTTGTTGTTACCACCAGTGGTCACAGTTCGTTACAGTAAATGTAGTTTGTCCTGTCACATAGATTATATTAATCACATGAATTTAGTCAGCCTAAATATATATTCCCAACTGTCTTGCGTTTTGGAGCCAGAGCTTTATATCATGGTCATGCTTAACCATGTATCAAAGCCAGGGACTTCCCCGTGTGCTATTTCTTCCTGCCCAAGTGGCACATGGGGGGTTATACTGAGCCATCAAGCCCAGTTACAGCATGGCTGTGTGGGCTACAGTTTCTGACCTCCTGTTAGGCCGCCTGAAGTTCCTGCCTGAGTCATCCAAACCAATAATATTCTGAATTATTACTAATTCTCTGATGTGACTGCGTGATTCAATGTCCTTAGCTCACCCTAATCATCTCCAGCCAGCTGCTGAATTCCTAAAGAATTGCCAGTAGGTGTAAGTTAAGGAAGCAATGTGAAATAAACAAGAAAATGACACTCTTGTGAGTCTGAGAGTGGTTCAAAAACACTTTCCATTGATTAGCCTTTTTTAATGGTTATGTTGTCATCAGTTTCTTAAACAGATGAAAACATTGCATCTTATTTATTACAGGTGTATGTCTGAAACTAAAAATTATCTCATTATTTATCCACCCTAATGTTGTTCCAAACCTGTTTGCTGTTATTTTTTGTGTGAAACACAGGAGGAGAATTTCTGGTGAATCCTCACTCATGTTTTTCCCCTATGACAACAAGGTCATAGAGGTTTTTTATGCTTCAAAAATGGCAAAGAAAACCCCAAAAAGTATTATCAGAGTAGTTAATGTGACTCATCTGCTATATTTCAAGTCTTCTGAGGTCATACAATAGCATTGTGTGATGATTCACAGCTAAACTTTCCCTCCAGTAAGCTGCAGCTGGAGTTGAACTTAAGAACCAAATCCATGAATGAAAGAGCTGATTCTTTTAACTGAACAGATTGATCCAGTTCAGAAATCAAACTTGATTTGTTCATGAATCACAATTTGTTTATGGATCATGGTGCAGTCGCATTACTGGATTTTTTTGTGCAGATTCCTGTTGGTCAATAAAGCAAATTTACTTAACTATCTTGAACTTGTCGCAAAATCAGTGTGGGGAAATCTTTGACCCTAATGCGAAATTCCCAATTGTGTATATATTTAGCCTGTGAGAATTTGCTGAACATCAGTGAATGTGACCAGACCTTTTATAGTTTGAAATAACATGAGAGTGAGTGAATTATGATAAATGTTATTTTGTCATCAGGCTACATATTTCATAGCTACACTTACACTCTGGTTATAGACAGATTAAACATCTGTATATAAAACATATATATTGAATGACATGTTACATTTGACAGAATTAGATTATAAAGAAAAACATAACCTGTTCTCTAACATGATGATTTTCTGCTTTCCAAAGATGACCCAAAGAGACGGCCAGCATCTGTGGAGGATGAAACATTTCAACAAGCCTGTGTACTGCAACGTCTGTCAGAATATGCTGCTGGGGCTGCGCAAACAGGGTCTCTGCTGCACCTGTGAGTGGAATTCTGGGAAATTTACAAGAAAACAGGCTTACAGTCTGTTTTGAAAATGTGAACAATATTTCTGGACTGCCAATAAAATGTTTTATTTTAGCAATTAAAATTCTAACATTTTCAAGATATATTCCTGAAATCCAGTGTGCCAGTGTGTATTGTGGTTTATCTACCTAGCTCAAAATGAAGTTATGCATAAGCTTGCAAATTCATATGGGTTCTGATCAGTTTGGTATCACAACCGTTTGCTATCATACACAGGCTGCAAATACACGGTCCATGGCCGGTGTGCAAATAAAAACCCAGCTCCGTGCACCCGCACATATGTGAAGTCAAAGAAAGAGACAGGGGTAAGAACACCTTTATTTATGTTCTTATGCTTTTTTAAATTAAATATAAAGCCAATACTATTAAACATTTCAGGATTTAATGACATCACTGCAAATAACTTTTCAGCGATGTGCATAAAGCTTAAAAACTTAATGCTATATGTTAGTATATAAAATTGTATATTAAAAAGCAAAAACTAAAATAGGAATAAAATAAAAGAACACATTTTAATAAGTACACATCCTTGTGTATTAAAGGGATACTCCATCCCAAAATGAAAATTTTGTCATTATTCACTTACCCTCATGTCGTTCCAAACCCGTTAAAGCTTCATTCATCTTCGGAACACAATTTAAGATATTTTGGATGAAAATCGGGAGGCTTGAGACTGTCCCATAGACTGCCAAATAAATAACAGTGTCAAGGTCCAGGAAAGTAGGAAAAGCATTGTCAGAATACTCCATCTGCCATTATTCTCGTCGCTTTATAATGTTACGGTTGAAGCACTGATGGCAGATGGACTATTCTGACGATGTCTTTCATACTTTCCTGGACCTTGACACTGTTATTTATTTGGCAGTCTATGGGACAGTCTCAGAACATTGTCCCAGGTCCTTGGATGAGGGTGTCTCACCAAGGTCCTCTATTGTAGATCTTACTTGTTTGGCCCATGGCAGATAGAGCCCACTTTAAGCATTTTCTGTAAGCTATTTTTTTTTTTTTTATACTGCCATCAAGTAGACACTGGAAATGTAAATAGTATATGTGCATCTAATTTGTTTGCATGCAGATTGCGGCCCATGACTGGGTGAGTGGAAACTGTGATTCTGGGAAGTGTGACCGGTGTCAGAAGAAGATAAAGAGTTTGCACGGCCTCACTGGAAAACGCTGTGTCTGGTGTCACACTATGGTGAGATTGGGACTACAGTACAAAATACTGTTGCTGAAAATCATTATATAATAAGATTAAAGGGTTAGTTCACCCAAAAATGAAAATTCTGTCATTAATTACTCACCCTCATGTCGTTTCAAACCTGTAAGAGCTTTTGATAAATATTGATAAAATATCACAAATGAAGCAGGTCGATTTGTCATGTTCACTCTGACATTTGTCATATTTTAGAGACATGATGAATGTGCAACCCAGGAACCCTTTGAATGTGATTGTGGGCCTTTTAGAGACCATATCTTACCACCTTGGGCCATTTATCCCATCATCAAGGTAATGCAAATTTAAAGTCTGTCTGGAAGACCTACTTAATTCCACGGATTTGCTTAAGTCTCAGGATTTTCAACTGTAGTATACAGCAAAATACACTCAAATGCTTAAATAGAAGACAAAAGCACAGATTAATTGTGATTCCATTACACCTTCTGTTCTTTGTTTTCTCACTTAGGAGAGGCAGAACTCCGTGAAGAACGGTTGTGCATTTGTAAGTGATGACAGTGACCACAACACTACACCTGACGGACAGGTTCTACAGGTAAGACACAGCCAGGACAGTCTTCTATGTTTCAGCTTTCCCAGGCAGATATAAGAGATGCTGAATGATGGCGGTGAAACTAACACACAACTTCCCATCCCCAAACAGATAAACCCAATTCCTAACACTCATCCTCTTTTGGTGTTTGTGAATCCTAAAAGTGGCGGTAAACAGGGAGAGAGGTCAGAACACTTCCATCCATCAGTTATTGTCTAATTTCCTGTGTGTCTTTGATATGTGTTTTTTAAATCCTAATTTTTACTCACAAAATGTGTGTTTTTACAGAATCCTTCGGAAATTCCAATACTTGTTGAATCCTCGGCAGGTTTATAACCTTTCCAATGGTGGACCAGGACCAGGGTAAGGGTTTCACGAATATTTCAGCATATGTATGTCTTTATTTGTGCCCTGGATCCACTTGGTTGAACTTGTGGACAACAAAACTATTAAAAACCAACTAAGATTGAAAAACGCATGCTTTATGATCCACATTTTGCATTTCATAGTTGATATATAGGTAAAGTAGCTTGTAAAAAATGAGGTTGTAATCTACATGATCTTTCGTTTCCAAACCAGGTTATGTTTCTTCAGAGATCTGCCGGACTATAGAATATTAGTTTGTGGAGGTGACGGCACAGTTGGCTGGATCCTTGACGCTATAGGTCGGAAACTAAATCAAACATACATTGTGTAACACTTAATATGTTTGTTTAGATCTCATTTGACTGTTCTGTCCAATTCCTCATAAAGATAAAGCCAACCTGCCAATGCGCCCCCCGGTGGCTGTGCTTCCTCTTGGCACAGGAAATGATCTTGCGCGCTGTCTTCGATGGGGAGGAGGTGAGGGTGAAATCTGAACTTGAAACTTGAACATGTGCTATACATATATTGAAACTTGAACATGTGTTATAATGTTGTAGGTTATGATGGAATGGATCTGGGCCGAATCCTGAAGGACATTGAGGGCAGTTCTGTGGTTCAGATGGATCGCTGGAGCATACAGGTGACCCTGGAGGACAGTCAGGAAAGAGGTGACCCCGTGCCCTACGAAATCATCAACAACTACTTCTCCATTGGAGTGGTATGATGCATGCAGTACAGCATTTTATTCGCTTTTATGTACTTTCAATCATCTCATTTTCTTTCTGTGTTTCTCTGGGAAAATAATGTGTTATCTGTAAAAAAAACTAAAACTTTTGTTATTTAACTCATAGTAAATTTATCATTCTCACTGTTGATTGTTTGTGAAACAGGATGCCTCCATTGCTCACCGCTTCCACACCATGAGGGAGAAACACCCACAGAAGTTTAACAGCAGGTGGGGATGTTGCACACTAGGATCCCACTAGAGTCCACAGATCTACTCATCATTATATATTTCTTCAAAAAATAAAAATAATGTACATAAAAAAACATCACCTTATTCTAATATTCTTATATTTATCATATAAGAAGATAAATAAATAAATTAAATATATATATTTAATATTTTTTTTGTTTATTTTTTGCGGTTTTTTTATTGTTTTTTTGTTTTTTTATTGTTGGGAGGTAAAAATAAATTATAACTGTAATAAAGATAATTATAACTGTAAACTAAATATTACTTTTATTATTATTATTTATTTATTTTATGAGATAGAAATTAATTCCGGAAGGGTGAATTAAAATATATTTAAAGTACAGTAAAAATTCACATTATTATAAAAGATATCACATTCAAATAAATACTGTTCTTTTGGTCTTTCTATTTATCAAGAATCCTGTAAAAAAAAGTATCACAGTTTCCACAAAAGTATGAAGCACCACAATTGTTTTTAACATTGATAATAATAATAAGAAGTGTTATTAGAACATCAAATCATCATATTAGTATGATTTCTGAAGGATCATGTGACACTAAGACTGGAGTATTGGCTGCAGAAAATTCAGCTTTGGTTCACAGGAATAATTACATATTAAAACATATACAAATAAAAAACAGTTATTTTAAATTGTAATGATATTTTACAATATAACTGTTTTTAATGTATTTTTTGATCAAATATTTGCAGCCTTGGTGAGCATAAGAGACATCTTTCAAAAACATTTAAAAATCTTACTGACTCCAAACTTTTAGCTATAGTGTATATACAGTATGTATTTATGTTTTTTTTGTTTTTTGTTTTTTTGAAAAGCAGTTTGACTTGGTAACGTCCAATTTAATTATTAAAAAGCATATATAATAAAAACCACCAAATAAAATTATCTGTAATGGGTATCACACATTTATGGCTTCCTTTTCATGCATATGTACCTTTCTTACAGGATGAAGAACAAACTGTGGTATTTTGAATTTGCCACATCTGAGACGATCTCAGCATCTTGTAAAAAACTCAAGGAGTGTCTCACCATTGAGGTGAGAAAAAATGCCTTATAAATAAAGGATCACACTCCTATCTAAGTTCAAAGAGGTTATTGATCATTCCAGCTCCCCTTCTTCCCTTGTGTTGAAAGCTCATCAAAAAGCATCAACTAAAAAGCATGAGCACAGTGAGGGCATTAGAGTACTAACACCTGTCATTAACCTGCTTCTGGTATTAGTCGTCTGTCAGAGCTCAAGCCAGGAACATTTCAGTCTACCATATCAGGGGCATTAATTCAGAACATGAAGCAAATGCAATTCATTACTTAAAAATCTGCTTTCGCATGTTAGAAGTATTCGGCTAGAAATCATTTTGAATATGAAAAACATTACGGAACTGACCCCAGCGCCTCTCTCTGGCCTCATCCAGTGTTGCGGGACCCAGCTGGCTCTCAGTAGTCTTTCTCTGGAGGGCATCGCCGTCCTCAACATTCCCAGCATGCACGGCGGCTCTAACCTGTGGGGTGAAGCCAAAAAAAGTGACAGAACAGACCAGAACATGCCTGAGGTCATAGTAGACCCTGAAGTCTTAAAAGTGAGCCCGCAAGGTACGCTTCCTTCAATGCAGGGACAAAACTTTAAATATGAAGATCATCCTAAACACTGAACAGACTGTCTCCGAACAGACATGAGCGACAAGCGCATGGAGGTGGTGGGATTGGAAGGAGCCATTGAGATGGGACAGATATACACAGGGCTGAAGAGCGCAGTCCGACTTGCCAAAACATCTCAGATTACCATCAGGTGAGACATAACCTTACCAGCAAATGTCAGCAGTTGTCCTTAAACAAGCTCATACTGGCACAAACATGTCATGCTCAGACATGACTATCTGTCTAATTTACATTCCCTGCATTTGCATAATTTTGTAAATTACAGTACATTAATTAATTTGTCATTAAATGGGGATGGTCAGTTTATTCTGTAACACTGTGTCAACCACTATTGAGTCATATGTGAATGTGTGCTTAGTCACCCAAGCAATTGCCCATCATATGATTCACTGGTTATTTTGGTTTCTATAAATGTATCTTAATTGTTTTATTCAAAAATGTACACTCATTTAAAGGACAAAGAAGCCTTTGCCCATGCAGATTGATGGAGAACCGTGGATGCAGCCACCTTGTACCGTAAGTGTCCACCATACTGCCTTTCTAAGCATTTGATTCATCCAGGTGACTCTTTTGAATCTATTCACTAAAAAGATGTATTCAGATTCATACACTGATTTGTTTAGTGACCCTTTTTGCTTGATACACTGTAGTAATAGTAATAAGCGAATGTCTTTTTGTGTGTTGTGAACACTTTGTGTCTACAAATCTAGTAAGAAACTCCATAAACAGTGTTTAGATAAGTGGTTTCTAATAAAAAATACAACTAATTTAAGCTTTTAGTGAATTATTATGATTTGTTAACAAAAATCATTCAAGTATGAACTATCACTAAATGTAAGTTTTATGTTCTCATCATCTTATGTTATTTCACCTTTTAAAGGAATAGTTCATCCAAAAATTCTAATTTGAAAATGTACTCACCCTCAAGCCATCCGAGATTTAGAGTTTGTTTCCTTATTGGAACAGATTTGGAGAAAATTTTCATTATGGGTGAATGGGTGCCGCCAGAATGAGAGTTCAAACAGCTGATAAAAACAATGCTAAATTTCTCCAAATCTGTTATGAAACAAACTCATCTACATCTTGAATGTACATTTTCAGGGTGAATTCATTTTGAGCTTATTTTTATTTTCAATTTGAGTGAACTATTCCTTTAATTTCAGTTTAAACCAATAGAAACAGCATTAAATGAGATTTAACTTATTGTGTTGTTTTATTTGTCTTTCTATTTTTCTTCCTCAGATTCACATCACACACAAAAACCAAGCCAGTATGCTGATGGGCCCTCAAGCCAAATCTGGCTTTTTCAACCTGAAATAGAGTTTACCTGCACTTGAAGATGTTTAAGTACGCTTCAAAGCTCTGTGAAACTCTGTGTGCATTAACAAGGACTCTGTCAATTTTGCAGCAAATGCTTAATAAGGTTTTAGCTCTTACACAAATCCTTGTGTGTTTTTAGGAGATTATCCTTACATGAGGTACAAACTCTTCACTAGACCATCTTAACCTCAAATATGCTCTCTTTAATGAAATGTAGTGCTCTTAAACAGTAGCTCATGCATTTTTTGCTGTGATATACAGTACATACCGTGCACAGGTCATTCCAAGTAAATAGGCTGGATATTTGTTTTAAGGTTATGTAGATATACATAAAAAAAATGCATCACTCCAAAGCATCCAGTGTATGAATCAAGGTTTGATGCACAGTGACTTTGCTGTATAGGTGGTTTAAATATTAGAAATAGATCTGTGCTAACTCTGCATACTGCTTTTAGTTATTCCTTTAGATTTTTTTTCTCAGCTACTTTTACTAATTTACTAATCATGAATGTCAGATTACTACATGCTAAACAAGTTACCAGTGTGATCTTTACCAGAACAATGACTAGGTTTAGCAAAATAAAATCTGAAGAGCTTTATGAGACATCTAATTTATTTGCTGTTAAAATGTAAACACCTGAAGTAGTAGGTGTAATGTTTAGATAAAATACAGAAACTAAATCAATAAATATGTTAACTGATTTTATTAGGTTATAATAGTTTCAAGAATGTCTCTAGTCAAGTTGTGTAAAACTGATTTTGCAACATTTCATACATTTACACAGTTATCAGTCAATCTATTGAATTTCCTTCAGAATACTCAACGGGCAACATCCTAAAGGTTTTAGATTACACATTTCTGGCACTCTGGTTTTACGGCTTTGTCATTGTACGTTGCTCCTGAGAATGTAGAGGGTCTCTTAATTTTGTACATTTGTCTGAATAAACATTTCAATGTTAATTGATTCGCAGTGTATCTCTTTGGTTTTTAATACAAGTTTCATAATGTCATAATTTGCCTCAACACTCATAAGGTGTTTACAGCATATGAGCACTAGAGGGCGCCATCAGTTTAACTAATTTTACACCAGCCTGATCGGCCATTGGGTTCAAGTGCCAAGTTTCATTTTCTCATGTACCATTTCTACGCTACTGAAAGTAAGTTAATAATTGTATTTTATTATATATATATATATATATATATATATATAATATATATATATATATATATATATATATATATATATATATATATATATATATAACATATACGGCAATTAATTTTATATAAAAAAAATAGCATGTGATAACTAATGATAATTAAAAAATATTAATAATACATATCCATTTTCTTTTCTTTTTTTCTTTTTTTACTAAAATGTTGCTATTATTGCTTAATTATGTATGGTTTAATCTCAAGGTTCAGTATACTTTGACCGACGTACGCTAACAAATTTTGATTTGTGGATTAATTGTTCTTTTGAGTCGATACAGAAAAATTCCGAAAGATTCGGTAAAGAAAACAAGCACAAAACGTATTGGAATGGTTCTTGAGTCAACAACTTAATGATTTACCGAGTCAGTGAAACACTGAGTTGAATGGTGTGGCTAAAAGTAAATTTCTTTCATATCCAAACAACAGAAATATTACGAATGCACTAGTTTAAAAAACTCGCATTCAAAAACCTCCGAGTTGGTATAAATAATAATAATAATAATGTTTACAAGCGTACATCATGACGTGTAAGAATCGCGTTTTGAAATGGTTTATTAACGAACTTTTCTAAAAAAAAAAAAAACCGATGTGTAAGTCACCCTTGATAACATCGCCTATTAAATGCCTTAAATGTAATCATAAATAATACTAATTATACTTGCAGTGTACAGTTTCAAAACATCGCTTCTGTGCATGACAACCAATCACCGCGCACAATTGTGTGGCCCCGCCCCCTTGAAGATTTCAGCATTTCTCCGAGCGCTTGTTCCCGCCCCCTTTTCAAGTATTTCCTTTACATGTGCGTTTCTAAACCCGACGAGTCTGTCCGCAGATGCTGCTGCTGATACTGGGTTAGAGCTGGGGAGTGTTGCACAAGACAGAGCTGGCTGCTGGAGAGTGGGTGGCTTTTCACCCACACTCACTACTTTTCATCTCTCACTCTTCTTTCATCTACTGTTGCTTTCTTATTGAGTGACACAGGGATTATGAAAAATATGACTTTCCGACGGGTAAAAAAGCTGAACTCAAACGAACCGGACAGCGGGTCGTTGTGTCATGACAGTGGGGAGATCCACTTAACGTCCTCCAAATCGGACAGCTGTGGGACTGTGGATCGTGGACCCTCAAACTCCACTGAGCTTTATAATTACAAGACCCTCGCTTACTCTGGAGGGACCCTACCGAGGAACTTTAAAAAGGTTAGAACATTCCATTCGAACCTCAAGATTCAATTTACTGTATCTGACTCCTTAGTGTTTACATGCATCATGGCGAAATATTAATGAAAATATTTAGCTATGTGTTCAGTACATGTGATTATATTTATCTACTTTTGATTCCCTTCTGGAGAAAAAAAAAAATAACTTTTTAGTCCAGCCTAAGATGATTTGCTGGTCTTAGTCACCCAACCTATGATCAAAAAGGTGTTTTGAAAGGTTTTAAAGGCAATTTTTAGATGGTCAGGTAGGGAGACCATCTTAAACCAGATAAGACCAACAAACCAGGCTGGTTTTAGATCAATATTGGCATTATTTTAGCCAGATAGCCATTTAAAGATGGTTTTCGCTGGTCTCAGAGGCTTGCCGGACTTGGAGACCAGCTAAAACCAGCAAGCCAGTTTTTTTTTCTTCTGCAAGGTTGAGCTGTAGTTTCCACACCGTGTTACTGAGTTAAAACTGAACTCATACTTCATAACTCACGCTAATAACAGCTACTGGAGTCAAAGCTTGAGAAGTAATATAACGTGTTTGCCTCCTTTTTATCTGCCCTCTATGTATGAACATCTTGAATACATTGTTTGGTTTTGTCTGGACTTAATTAAGCACAGAAACAACAGTGCTGTGATGAGTTTGCTTTGATTAGAACCAGCGCTCAAGTTTGATTAGTCTGAAGGCACACAAGTTGAGCTCCTACTCTCTTAATAACTTTTATATGGATGACACATTATAGAAGGACAGTGTTTCTCAAACCTGGTCTTGGAGTAGCCTTGAACTGGACATTTTGGATGTTTCTTTTAATTACACACCTGATTTATATCATAGCTCGTTTGATGCTATGAACTGGATATGAGACATTCAAAATATGCAATACTCGAGTACTCCAGTATTAAGAATCACAGTCGTATGGGGCTAGTTAAGGTAGTTAGACTCAATTAGACTATAATGTCCCTGTTTGAGTTTTGTCCTGAATGGCTCAGGCAGTTGTCATCCTTTGCTTGGCATGTACAAAATTTCTTGACCTGTGCTCATTCACACCTGTCCATCAATGTGCATCTGTGACCATCAGTATGTGACGGTTCCTCTAAAGAACCTCATTTGAATGTGTACGTGTGAGCACTCATGCAGAACTTTAGAAGTGGCTGCACTCGTTCATGTCTGCATGACTCTGAATCATTATTTTTCATGCAACACATGCAATAATTCATATCATGGCACTGAAAGTAGAGATTGACCAGTATTCATGTAACTTTTACTAGATAGCACCCAGAAATGGCTTAATAACAATAATAATAAAAAGAAAATAAATTTTCATATAAATTATAAAAATATATTATTATAAACAAAAATGCTAATTAGATTTCAATTTACATATCTGAAAATGTTTTGATCTTAATAATAATAATAATAATGAAAATGTAATATTTACATATCTGATTATTATTATTATTTTTTTTTTTTTTTTTTTTTTTTTTTAGCTGGATAGATGCATACATAGATAGTATTGGCAATGTCTAGTACAAAGTCTCCAACACTTCCTTCCAAATCCAAAGAGAGACATTAATCTACTGGTCAGTTCTACAATGTGCTCTTGCTTTGGCAAAAGCAGTTGCTCTCTTGGGTTTTGACCGTACAGATGTGAGTATGCTTGATTCTGGCCCTTGGGTTTAGACACATTGAAGTGTGTGGTCACTCATGGTGTAAAGTGTTTCCTGGTGTCTTTGGACCACCCACACGCCGGTCTGACTCCACTGACTGTAAACGTCCCTGATGAATTCTGGGCCTGCTCTTTTACAGTCTGCCTCCTGTGTGGCCAGCCGGGCCATTTTATGGATCCTGGCCAAGTGTCCGGGGCAGTGAAGCCCCCTCCGGATTGTCTGTGACCTTTGTGGTGTGGAACTGAATTTACTGCAGAATTTAAAAACCCTGAGTGGCCAGGGGTCAGTGTGGTTGTGTTGTTGACAGTGTAATGAAATTGCTTTTGAAATTCAAATAGGTCTGATAGGATCTCAGTATTTCCTGGTAGGTGTCTGGTGTTTATATTAAAACTACATCTATAATCTAGTATGTGTTATGGCTCTGATATTCTTAAAGGGATAGTTCACCCAGAAATGACAATACTGTTATTTATTTAGCCCATCATTCCAAACCTGTATGGAATATCTGTATGGTCTCAGTGTTTTATTTTAGTGTTTTTTTTTTTTTTCTTTTTTCTTTTTTTTTTGTGTGTGTGTGTTTTAGTTCTCTGTTTTTGTTTAATGTTTTTATCCATATATTTTAAAGTCAGTGACATCCTAAGTTTTGTCATTGAGGGAGAGTAAATGATGACAGAGTTTTCATTTTTGGGTGAACTATCACTTTAAGACAATTTTGCTGTTTACAAATAGGGAGTCTTTTAGATGTGGGGTAAAAATATTTAAATGATTTGAATTAGGTCAGAATGAACACAATTTTTGCCATTTTAAGGCCAAACACAATGGCTCCTTGACTGCTGCAGCAGCATTCAAATGTTGTATTTTAATTTGCGGAAATTAGTCTTAAAGCTTACTCACATTGGAGTACTACATGACAAGTTTTGGATTGTAGGGCAGGTTTATGAACAGCTCTTTGTGTCTGGACTCCTACACTTTGCGTCAACGCCGGGCCACAACAGGGTATTGTGCGGCCGAGAGCTTTGCTACCCCATCCAACTGCCCCCGAGGGACCCTCTTAGTTACATGGAAATAAATGAAGTCATTGAGGAGGACACTACGACAATTCTCAAAATGTATGAAAATAAAGAAAGGCAACATTTTACTAGCTTTGGAGGGGTCGTGCACAAAGTGCACTTTATGGGAAGTTGTAAGGGTTGAGGTACAGCCCGATTGAATGGGTGTCTGTAAGAGCGGGCGTAATATGAGTGAATTCTTATGTCCTTCACGCAGTTTGGGTTGGGTTTTCAACATTATCAGCCAGAACATCAGTACAGTTGTTAGCACATGACAGAACTTGTATTCACCAACCTGACTGCATCTTAGATCTCCTTGTGATTAATTTCAGAGACGCTTACAGCGATAAGTGTACCTAGTTTGGAGATAAAATAAGATCAGAGACCAAACCAAAGAAAGCTGTGACAGAAACGGTTAAGTGAAAGCGGCAGACAAACATGCATTTCAGGTTATATCTGCAATGTCATCCAAGCTGTCAAACAGCATATGTGTAATGAACATATTGCAGAACCTACAGCTCAGACTTTGGGAAAAGACCTGTTAAACGGGGGATTACTAAGTGGACAAGGGCAGATATTCCAAAGGTCACAGACACTCATTCTCTTTCTCTCTTGTTGTCTTTCTATTTTTCTCTTCATCATATCTCTATCTTGCTAAACAGAATGGTGGGCTGCAAAAATGGAAACCCCTTTCACACTCTCCAGAACCACAAAGGTAAGATTGGCATTGTTCAACAGATTTGTTTGGTGTGAACATGCATGCATCATTGTTACTTCCTTAAAATACACTCTATTTATTGCGACAGTTATGAAAACGTCAGACCCTTGTCTTTCACACTTTTTCCAAGGTGTCATGGAATAAAAATATCCGCCCTTAAACATTCTTTTATTCAGTAATATATGCGTATGCATAATTCATAATTGCCTAATGATGTGTGAGTGCATGTCATGGTATATTTGACACATTTGAATCCCGAGATACTATTATCCCAACAGAAGTCATCTTTGGTTTAAAATGCACCTGTGCCGTAGTCATTCATACCCTGAGGCTGTTGTTATTGAGAATTGTAAAAACACAGACTGTATAACAGTATGAAACCGAAAGCGCACTGAAAACATAGTTTGAAAATGAGCTGTTCAGATGTCACACCCAGAATTTTTTAATTTTAACTTTTTGTTCTTTTTCAAACGTTTCCCATTACGCCACGTAGACGTATCCTCCAAAACAGCAGCATCATGCGGTTGATTATGCATTTCCTCTGTGTGTCTTTCATCATGCATGTTCCTGTAAGCACTGACCATCAGTCAAGGTCATAGATTGAGACAAAACCGCTTAGAACGACACTACTAAGACTGTCTCTGTACAGCAGCCCCTTTTTTGCTCATATTAATAGAATACCCACTTTTTTGACTTCCTTCCAGGAAAACAGTGATCCTAATGAAGAAAGAGGAGGAGGCCTTTGGCTTTGAAATCCAGGTAAGAGGGATTTAAAACTTTTTGAATTCATTCAAGGTGTCTGAAATGGTGGCAAATAACATAAAACCTTTCTAAGATGACTGAGTTTGCTCATGTGGGTGGGCTGCTCAAAATGAAAGAAAAGTAAGACCTTGGATAAAGGATATATTCATGGTTAAATAGCTGTAATGTTTATATTGACCTCATTTTGACAGAAACAAGTATTAGCTAAGGTTTATCCATGTGTAATCTAGTTGTAGTTGTGACAGAATCAAAAATCCCTCTTGGTGTGAGAACCTGCTTGTTTTCAATGTTCACTTTATCAAAAGCCAGTTCCTCAATGTGGAACCGATTATGAAGTCTGCATTAGTAATTATTTATCCTGCTTCAAAGCTGTATGTCATTTGTTTTGACACATGTACCAGATAGCTAGTTTATATTTAGGAATGAATAATAGTTCAGATGCAGGACGGAGGACCCCTCCTTTCCTGCCATGTCCTCTGTCTGTTACAGGATATGACATCAAGTTTCTGTCACATGAGAGGCGACATATCAAGAAATGAATTGTTTTCTAGGATGGCGCGCTGTAGACCACATTGTTTTTGGAGTCTCTTAGCAGCGGGGATACGGTTGGCCGTTTTTGCTATGTAAATATGTCTGTACTTTGCATCTCCCGAGGCGCTCAGTGTCTTAGAGATTCGCATAAGCGGTTGGAGTGTGTGGGAAGAGGAAGGAAACAGACGATTCCAAACATTTGAAAACAATTTGCAAATGATTCATGTTTCAGAGATGTTTGTAAATTTGCATGCATTTTTCTTGTAAATGCATGAGTGTTTATTGGGAGTCCAGGCCATACATATTGCAATGGGTTTTTAACACTAAAGAAGTGTTTCTTAAAGGGACAGTTCAAAATGTACTCACCCTCATAATATTCAAAGCCATATGACTTTTTCTTTAATTTTAATTTAATTGAAATTTAATTAAATTTTTTAATTTAATGAGAATATCAGAGCTGATATTTTTCCATACAATGAAAGTGAATGGCGACTCATTGTCAAGCAAGATTTTCATTGAATATCAGCTGAAATTGCTCAATGTTGATTGAGTGAATGGTTTTAGAAGACTTAAAATATAGCACACAAGTCATATTTACTTCTTTTTGGTGCTTTTTTTGGCAGTTGACAGCCCCAGTCCTGAAATAATTTTCACTGTAATGGTAAAGAGCAGCATTAGCATTCTTCGAAACATCTTTTTTTGTGCTCTACTGAATGAAGTCAGTCATTGGGGTTTGTAACAACACAAGGGTGAGAAAATGATGACAGAACGTTAATTTTTGAGTAAACTCTCCATTTAAGGCCACCTTTATGAAGAGTCACCCAGAGTTTAGTCAGATTGACCTTTTCTTTGAATGAGGAATGAGGTTTAACAGCATCCTCAGTGCACGAAGCTGTTAACCTCAACAACAGCCTTGGGTTTCAGTATGGGCAATAAGCAGCTACACATCACTTATCCTCAAAGCTATTGAAATAAGGTGTTTTGCGCATGTTACACTGAAGAAATTCTCATTCATTGTGAAAGTGAATATCGTGAGAGTGTCTTAGAGCCACAGCGTGTTTCTGTGGTGACTGATGAAAACATTGTGTGCCACAGCAAACATTTGGGTTCCACTCACGTCAGGAAACTGACAACAAAGTGAGACACTCATTTGTATCTGCACACATCCATGAACCAAAGTACCACTGATAACAAAGGCACCAGCATGCAAATGGCTTCAGTATATCAGCATGTGCGTTTCACCTTGAGCTACTGATTACAGTTATAATGGAAGCAGAAGCTGATGTTTTGCATATCGACAGAACACGAAGAGACTTTTTTTAAACTTCTCTCACTGTGTAGAAGTGCATGGTGTTCTCAACTCATAGGATGAAAACTCTAAAATATGTCACACCACTTTGATATGTTATAGCCACTTTACATCTTTAATAGTTTACACAGAGATCCAGTTGCTAGTCCACTAAAGCACTGCACAGGATTGTACTGGTGCAGGCTACATTTTATTGTTACTTTTAAAAAATTACTTGTATTTATAGTCTATTATAAGTTTTTTCTAAATCGCTTGGCCTATGAGGGGTCATGGATATATTATGTTATAACTGAAAATATTCAATGCAACTGTAAATTTAAAAGTTTCGTTTTTGACTGAATATCATTAAATATCAATTTCATTAAGAAATATGCCACATTACAGAAAGAAAATGGGTTTTGACACCAAGTAAACTGCCTGCATCTATTGCTAACTCTCAGAAATGGTGCTAAAATGTAAACTGCTGATTAGCCAAACATTTTTGTAAGCCTCAGCCAGATGCATGTACAGTTGAGACGACAACAAAACTCAGGCATTTCAAATGGCGTGGCTTGTTTATCAAGGATGTTTGCATGTGCGTAAACCACCTGGAGCCATCCGTCACGTTCAGCCTCCTTTACGCCATTGAGTCTGTCAGTCAGTCTTTATGAAGCCGTGCAGGTCAACATTCTAGTCATTGAGCATTTTATGGCGTCAATCAGACCTGATTTAGCAATGCTACCTCGAACAATAAACCACGGCTTTCAAGAAAACGGCACACCTTTGCTGCCTAGCGTATGACTCATTTTGTAGAGACAGCTTTATTTACAGTCTGTTTTTATTTTTATTTTTTTGTGTCTACAGACCTATGGGCTGCATCACCAGAGTGAGAACTCATTAGAGATGTGCACCTTTGTTTGCAGAGTCCACGAAGACAGTCCTGCCCAATTTGCAGGCCTTAAAGTCGGTAAGTGTGCTCATATTAACACCACCCTTTATGTTTGCTCAGTTTCCCGCTCTAAACCGGCATTTGACACAGAGGCTAGAATATTCAGAGTGATCCTTGGGGTCATAGGGAGTGTGTTTTAAAGCATAACAAGGATAGGTTTCTTTCATCTACTTCTTGAAAATCCTGTTTTGTAGTAAAATGAGTCTGTGTGAATAGGAGTAATATTTCAGAAGGCTTGCAGACGTCTTGCTTTCTCACTTGGAGATGTCGTCAGTCTGTCAACACCATGACAGTTGAGTGGCAGCCCTGCTGTTTTAGCAAGAGCAAATATCAAAGAGCAGCACCCACGTAGACTGTATGTGGATTTTTACTCTTTCAAACTGTAAAACCGGATACTGCCAAGTCACTCTGTGGCTTTTTTTTTTTTTTAGTTGTTTTTGAAGTTGTTGTTTTTTTGAACATTGTTTCCTTTTTGTTTTAGAAAGCTCTTACTGTACTTGCCGTAAATCTTTTACTTGGCATACAAATTTTATTTTTATTTTTTGAAAGAAGTCTCTTATGCTCACTAAGGCTGCATTTATTTGTTTTCATTTATTTTAAAATGTAACTTTTTCTTTTTTTTCAATCTTTGTTTTTATTAAACTTGCTCTATAAAATTTTCTTTCAAAAACATGATGAAACTTGCCAGAGACTTCTGAATTAGCATTTATGTATTATTTTCAGTCCTTTTAGAAACTTGTTAGCAACTTTATTTAGAGTTTAGAGAACAGGTTGTAAAACTGTAGAACAAGTTTTTTCTAAGAATGCATCTGTGCCACTGTCCTATGATGCCCTATTCAGGCTTTTATGAATTGTTACCACTTGCTAGAACTTTTATATGTAAAATCTGCATTCTTAAAGAGAACAAACAGTTCTGCATCTAAAATACCCGCTTGCTCTGTTCCGGGATCAGCTGATCTTCTCCAGAGTCTGAAATGTAACAATTAGGACTCGTAGATAAACTGATGTCAGATCAGAGGTAAAGAGGAACTCCTACTCAGTGTTGCTGTGCGTGAGTGATGGTTTCGCTTCCTGCATTCCCTGCATGCTTTGCACAATTGTCATCTTTGGCCTCTCAAAAGCACATGACCTCATCGTTCTTAGCTAGACAAGAAAACCCAAAACTCTCCAAGGAGAAAAGGAATTATTTCATTATATATTGATGCGAACAATCCAGCCCCTCTTTGGCAGATGTGTCCCAAAACACTTTAGTGAATTGTCTTCCCAAAATCCTTCAGGTTGAGTTTTGTAAAGGAGAAAAAAAGCTAAATTATTTTTGCTAATAATTATTTTTGTCATGTGAAGAGAATAAAAAACACACAAGACGAGTCTAAATTATGACAGAATTTTTATATTCATGCAAATGTTGTTTGAAACTTGTATGACTTCTTTTTCAGAACAGAAAAGATGTCTAGTAGAGTGTTCATGCTGCACTTTTCCATACAATGAAAGTGGATGGTGACCATGCATGTCAAGCTCTAAAGCACCATAAAAGTAGTCAATGCAACTTGTGCATTACATTTCAAATGTTCAAAAGCCATTAAACAAACTGAAACTGAATGCGCTCTCTGAAAATGTTTCCTGTGAACTCTTGTTTTGCAGCCATGGTCACCGTTCATTTTCAGTGTGTGGAAATGGGATTCCACAAGTGTCTCCTTTTGTGTTACTTAGAGTAAAGAAAGCCATGTTTCAAAGTAGAGAAAATAGTGATGAAAGAATTAAAATGAACTGTGTCCAGTCAGATCTGTTCTCAGTTTAACATTCTTCTCTTGGGTTTGTAGGAGACACAATCGCCAGTGTGAACGACACTTCTGTTGAAGGCTTTCGCCATAAAGAAATCGTCCAGCTCATTAAATCATCAGGAAACAACATTAGGTATGTAGATATTCAGTGTTATATCATGTCTAATTTTTTTTTTTAAATTAGCAAAATTGACTCTTTCTCAAAGTAGATTGGAGGTTTTAAAAGTTTGAATTAAAACTAAGTTGTTCCGAGTTGATTAGCATGAAAAATTAGATCTACTTTAGATTACTTGATTGGAACCACACTCTCCTTGCCCCTTTTATTTCCTGTTTAATAAAAGATGAAAGGCCAGTGAAAATGAACCTCCGTTTATAAAGTGTGGAAACCAGTGATGTGAACCACATGAATGCGTAGAAGTTCATGCTTTCCCTCTTCACGGCATTTAACCCAATTATTTCCACTTTTAAACATGGGGTTATGCTGTAAATGAGAAAGTTTACAGCAGCCCAGTAAAGAGAGGTTCCTGCTTCATATCATATCACCAGTGCTGGTCCTGAAATTATATACATTTGGGGGAAGGGGAGTTTTGTATTACCTCTAAGCTGATATTCAGACACGTTGTGGTCTGTTTTAAAGACCTTTTTGACTTGGAGTGTTCAATAGACTGAGGCTTTGAAGTGTAATACCGCACAATATAGGAAGTGACTTTGTCATGCAATGCTGTGTTATTTTGTTCCCGTGTCTAGGCTAGAAACCGTCTACAGCGACTCTATACGAAAAGCAGAATTGGAAGCACGACTGCAGTATCTAAGGGTAAGTTTCTCAAACAACATGTAAACCGACATGCTCGTATCAAGCAGCGAGTTGTCTCATATACAGAGATGTTTACAAGCATGTAATGTAAGCCCAGCTTTAACACAGCTGCCCTGGTTTGGCACCGAACACTAGCGCTGACCACACCTGTTTCCTCTCACACCCCACCTGTTCCAGAGACAGGCCAGTCTTAATCCTCACATACCACAGTACAGCTGACACAGCGCCGTCCCAAACAAAGCAAGGCACATTTTTACATTCCTTAGGACATTCTCATCTGTGAAAGAAAATGCCTAGGCCATAAAGTTTAAATACAACTATAATACGGTTCATTTTGGTTGTCACTTCTGTGGTATTTGAGAGACATGTTTTGGCATTTTGTCAGGGTTGAAGTTATTTAAATAGCCTACAAACTAAAACTGATTTAAAAATCAAGTAAATCTAGATGTCAGACGATGTTTGAGGGTCTCATAACAATGACAAAATAATTTTGTTCATTAAAAGCTGAAACTAAATAAGCCATAAATATTAAACATAAAACTTACACTTTTTTTATTTTATTTGAATTCATTTAAAATATTAAAATTATTCAAACTAAAATAAAAATAGAACTATTAAAAAAACTAAAAATGACAAAAGCACACAATTTCTGTAACTTGGACTAAAATGGAAACTGAAAAACTAATTCAAAGTATTATTAAAATCTGTTATAATTTGTAAATATTACTAAAATAACCCTGGCCCACTGAAAGTTAATCTTTAAAGACACTAATAATTTTAATAACAGTGTTCAGTTTAATCTTTTGCAAACTATAAAATTAATATCCATTTTTCATACTGTACATTGTTGTGAGGTCTAAAATTACTTGTAGCATTTAAAGTAACTGATTTTAGTTTTTAATGCTTTAATTTATTTTATAGAATTGTAATATCCATTTAACAGTTTTCTGCCATAACATAAAAATAGGTATTTGCTCTTTGCTATCGATCATATAGGTGCATCCCTGGAAAATAACTCCTAATGAATGTAGTTGTTTCTTTTTATTACATCAAATTCAGGAAAATAACAGATATAAACAGTCAAAACCACAATAAACACACAAATTTGATTGACATATGTACAAGCCAACTTTTCATTTTTTTTATTATTTTTTATTATTCGGTATTGAATTAATTAAAAAATGCGCTACAAAGAACTCTGCAGTGGCTTGTGATGTGAGAAGTAGCGACAGAGAACTGAAAGCTGTCCGACCTCACTGACCACGAACTTCCCTGTTCTATGTGATGATGATAGGGAAATACATCAAATGAACAGACCAGCTGAATGACACGTGACAGGACTCTTACTGTGTCTTTTTGTCTCTCCAGCAAAACCTGCATGAGAAATGGGATGAATTCAGATCTCTCATGGTGCAAGAGCAGCGGCTTGTGCATGGTGAGTTTTTAGTACATGATAACGATCTTACTAAACCAGGCCTTTGAATGACACATCCCCAACTGCTCATGAGCTTGTTTCAATAGTGTATAAAGGTTGGACACCTGACATTTCAGCACTTCTGCATGTATTTGTATCACACAAAATACTTCCTGTTAGCAAAATGCTGTGATAGAAGACTTAAGAGTGTTGTAAATGAAAAGAAACATATTTAATAGCATATGTTAGTTTTTTCCAGTGTGATTAAAGATCAAACTAAATGCCTTAACATAGCAGCATAATACTTTACGATCTCTTAAAGACTTATTTTAAAATGTAAAGAACCTTAAAACAGGGAGTAATTTTAATTGAAAACATTTCAGAGGTTAATTTAGCTATCCGTTTTCACTCTAACAGGCATCGTCATGAGTGATGTGGCTATGTACGAGTCTCTGGAGTCAGCTGGTGTGTACGGTAGTCTGGGAGCTCCAAGCCCCGCAACCATGCGCGCGTTATGTGGCACTGGGAGCACGAGCAGCAGCGCCAGCCATCTTAGTGCCACCACATCTGAGGATGACCCACTCTACCAAACCTGCTTCTTCCAGGGGGAGCATTCCAACAACGCCAGCAACGACGAGCTTGATGCAAACCAAGAGAAGACACAAAGCGGCCGTCCACGTCTCATCCGACCTGCCAGCGAGCTCTTTGCTACAACAAAGACCACCGTGACCCGTAGCGCCAGCACACGCAGTTACCTGAGGGGCCCGCCGTCATCATCATCATCCTCTGTGCCTAACGGAGAAAAGCAGCAGTGCGGAGGGTTCAGCACACTGCAGCGCAAACCCAAACCCAAACAGAAGAGCATCAGGCGGAGGCTGTTGAAGTACATTCCCGGACTACACCGACCCCTGGAAGAGGAGGAAAGCAAACTGTGAGAAACAAAGCAAACTGAGATTCAAAGACTCACTTAGCCAAAGACTAAATGTTTAAAAGGAGTGAAAAGGAAACTGAAGACCAAAAGTTGAGGCCAAGATCAACCAAAGAATCCAGTGATGATAAAATAGTGTTTTCATCTTGTTTTCTCAGAAAGCTTGAGAGCCTGTTTGTTCAGGTTGATGGTAATATTGAGTGGGCCAAAAGTTTCAAAGCCTTTTCTTTTGAAATCTGAATGCAAAACATTCGCAAACGATTGGTTGGGCAACTTTAATATTAGTTATAGACTTGAAGTATTCAGATTCGTCTAAAATGCTGAGAGTAGATGTGAATGCATGTCTTTTTGTCGCTGGAATATTGTTTAAAATTCTGTAACAAATAATGTAACTGTTAACAAGGCCCAAAAATGTGGACCAGTTTGTCTTAATCACTTTGTGAACTCATTTAGCTAGTTTATTAACATTGTCTAACTTTATTTCCTGGTGCACATTTTGCACCTAAATCAAGAAGCAAATATTTGTACATATTTTGTTGATGTTTAAGTTATTTATTTAATGTTTTTTTTTCTGTGGTTGTTTTATTTTTAGTGTTTTTGCCTTTTCTTTTTGTAATTTTGTTCAATGAAGATGTACAAAATGAAGGATTTTTTTTATTATTCGATCATATTTGAAAATACTTTGGTCCTGAAGGATATTTAATAAGTGCCTTTTTGCCATGTATGTGTAAATAACTTTTTAAAATTGTTTTGTAAAAATTTAGATTGAAAATAAAAGGATGGTATTTTCCCCTTATTTCTCTAGTACGTTTTTTTGTTCTTTTGTATGTTGAATTAAAATTACCATTGCTCAGGTTATTTTCCAAGAAGTCCACACTAAACTCCCTGCCTTTTGAGCACAAGTGTTTGTTATTGTGCAGATGTCTTTGATTTCTTTACAAAATATTTTTCTTTGCACTTACGATACCGGCAGCGCATACAAAAGACTACACTCTAATGTGCTTTCCTAACCTCAAAAACAACATCTTCCTATGGGGCAGAGACTGTGTGTATTGTAGTATAAAGGGGTTGGTTACATTCCTCTGAGAGACTTTCAGTGATGTCAAATTAATTCATTGTATGGAATGTGCGGATTGCTGTCAGGAATATGCATTGGAATGTGCATCTAAAGAGTGACCCCAGGATTCCAGGCCACAAGACTCAATTCTCTTCCTTTAGGTCAGAGCTGAACCCTTGCCCTCTGCCTGCACACACAAACACATTCCCCCATGGTGCTTTGACAAGACACAAACCGCAGCATCACCCCAGTGTCCTGCTTGACCTTCCAGGTCACAAAATACTCCCCCTTCTAATTTCTTTTGCTCTCTTTACGTCATTTCCCTTTTGTCTGCCTTCACAGCCGGTGCCCGTTATGTCAGAATCTATTTGGATGGTCGCTGGTGTCAGTGCTGCATAGTTCCCTGTCTTGATTAGCAATTGTTTTGTCTTTGGTTACAGAAACGGGTGTGTGTCACTTGTCAGCTGAAGACGTAATTGGGTTTTTAAGCAGATTTCGAAGGCTGAAGTCATTTTATGTCATGATGATTGTTTAAAAAAAGTCTGAATGCATAATTAGTTAGCAGACAAAGGGCTCCAAAGCAAAGCCTTGAATGGGCCTTTTAATAATTGGGCAAAACAATAGGCTGACAGTGGGTTGTGTGCAATAAGCACAGCAGGAGAGATGGGAGCTTGGTAGAGATGGGACACTCAAGTGTGTTCATATGCATATTTATCGTTATGCATGAAAAAGTTCCCCACACAGATTTCGCTCATTTTCAAGTTGGTCACATTAATTTGATGTGTGGACTAACTGAAAGCTGCTCGGTTTGATAGTGACTTCTGTGTAAGCTATGATTTATATATTGCTACCCTACTGGCAATAACCAATGGACCTTTTTAAGCTTGTGAAATTTTTGCAGTTTTGCTCATGTGGATGTTTACTGTGGTTTGATCTAGTCCACTCTATCTAAGTGTTAAAAGTTTAAAGCATGTAATTTGTTCCATACCATTTGTGATAAGGACTGATACTTCGAATTCACGTTGGCCTAGCAGATTGTAACTCACATGGGGTATTTGCATCAAAGAAGCAACATTATAGTTATATCTGTTGGCCAGAATACCAGTTTCAAAGACTTGAGAGTGGACTCCTTTACTAAGGCCATTTATGTGCGAACCTTTTTTTATAACTAATTTGCATATGCACCTGTTGTGATTCCTGTGGCAATTTTGCACAAAAACTTAAGTATTTGCACACAAATACGCAATTTATATGAGAAAATCTATCTTCAGAAAATCTATTTTACACCACAGAGCGGTGTTTGTAGAGTGTTGCTAAGATGGAAAATGAAGTCAGTAAACAGTAGGCTACCAAATGTAATTTCGGCTTAGGCCTGCACCAACAGTAAAAACAACATATATTTGACTCAACAATGAGAACGTTTAGTAGAAAACAAGTTTAGTTCATGCACAACGGCTTTTGTCCCCTGACGTTACAACTGACATGCAAAACTCGAGAGACTTTGCCAGTGACGATGTTTCAGTTTTCTGAGCTCTGACTGCATGACTGCATCCTATTCTGTGTTTCCAAACCCCACACAAAACAGCATGTGTCTATGTGCATGCTTTTCATTAGAATTTGTTATATAGTAACTTGAGGAAGAGGAGGCCAGAATGAATCGAACTTCTTCAATGCATTATATTATTCTGGTGAAAATAACTTAGTATGTCACTGGAATATTTTGAAATAGTTTGTACTTAAACCACATAATATATAGACTTTACATTCATTAAGAATGTTTAACTGATGACAGATGTATTTGGAAAAGGAACACAACTATTGGCCCTGATTTTTAAAGCATAAAACTGCTATTAGAAATGAGAATGGTTCTGTTTGCCAACATCACTATGTATGCAGCCATGTTTTGCCATTACTATTTTGTAGTCTTAGCAACTTCTCACTTATGTGAGTTTGAATGTAACAAGTTATTTTTCACTGTGCAACGGATCTTGGTGCTTCCGCTAGCCTTTACCCACCCATCTGAGAGTCAAGCTTAAGTAGGCATAAGCAAAACTGACCCATGATCAGTGTGAGATGTTGGTTTAGTGTCCGTTATGACAGGAAGTGAATGAGGTGTGAGTGTCTCGTTAAAATCTATTTTAGAGCTTCTTGGTTCGGAGTAAGTGTCCTAAGGGTTTAGGCTGCAGATACGTAGCAATGTGTAGCAACGTCCCTCCAAACCTCTAATCGCATGACTGACATCAGAACTGGTCCATGCTCTGCATATCTATATATATATATATCTAAATATATATATATATATATATTATATATATTAATTATATGTATATATATATTATATATCTATATATATGTATATATTGTATATATGTATGTATATATGGAATAGCATAAATAATCTTATTAGTTACTGTATGTATATATATATATATATATAGAATGTCAGTGTTTTATGAATAATGTTAAATATTAATAAAGAAACAGTGACAATCATAAAATCTTTTTTGCTGACAGTATATGCAAAAGAATATTGTAGCAATCCATAAGTGTATTTTGGTGCACGTTGCTAAAGAAGTTAAATGGATTGTATTTGGCATCTTGGCATGATCACAGAGAGTGAGCATGTGTGTGAGAGAGATACTCAAGTCACATGTGCAGACAGGATGTGGTAGAGAGATTGCTCAGGAAATGCATCACAATGCAATTCTGCCTGGTAAAAAAAGAGTGTACAACTCTTTCCAGAGAAAAAAAAGTTTTGTGTTATCTTTTAGTCCCATTTGAAGGGGATTCACAGGACATTATTTACATGTTTCGAGATTGAAATCAAAGTAAAATCTCTGTTCCACCTGAAAAGTTCCCTGAATGAAACCAGACGTGTTAATACATCACTTGATTATTTTTCTACCACAATAATTACCAGCAATGTCGTGGGAATTTTTATTTAGTTTACTTGAGTTAAGCTGCGTTGATCCTTTAGTTAAATATGTTGTGTTAAGATCAATAGTGAAATTAAATCTAATTTAATTAAGTTAAATACACTGTAAAAAAGGTGAATTTACAAAGATAAAGAAAATAATCAACACTTATATCATTGGGGCCAGTTTGGCAAAGGCAAGCATCATGTGCATTTTATTTAAAATATATAAAAATGTAATTGCTAACTATAATAGTGAATGAAACATTATCAGTATAAATTGAACATTATAAGTATAAATATAAAGCAATATCAGTCTGCAAAAGTGAGTGTGTGTATGTCTGTGAAATGCATTGAGTTTATTAATCTGTAAAGGAAGTGTTGAAGGCCTCTGTCATGCTTGACAGACTCAGTAACAACAAAAAGCACTTTCCTAACTACTATCCAAGTTCTGCACCGACTCACTATTTCCATACACGCACAGTGGAGGTAGTACTTCCAGCTTATTGCCTAGTTGAGACAATATTCCCTCTGTTTACAGGGTTTAATATGACGTTGCCTGCCATGGCAGGTGAGTAAATAATGGCCTCAAGTGCACACATTCAAAACAAGCATCTGTGTGGCTTTGTTTTTTTGTGCCAATAAAGAATCCCTGTGTTTTTGTTGACTAATGGATAATGATGTGGTGATTTAGAAATTTTAGGTGAATTATTTCATGGCTGATAATAGTTCTCATACACTTTGCAAACTATTATTCAGTTCCCCACATATACAGTACACATGCATTTCAGTGACTGTACCAGCTGTAACAGGTGCGTTAATGTTCGTTAATGAACGTTACTCCTTCCCTCCCCCCTCCAGCTTTTCTTTCCTCATGGAAAAGTGAAAGAAAAGGGTCAGTCAGACTATAACGTGTCTGCTGATAGCAGAGATTAAGAACTGGAGTAGTGTAGACAGCTGCGATTCAGCTGAACTCAATGGAGTAAGTTAAAAGCAACCAGCTAACAAAATGGGAATCTCTTCAATTCATATTAAACCCTGCGGTTGTGAGCCAATACACTTATTAGCATTCTGTGTGTGTGTGCAGTTGAAATATCTTAAACCAGGATATGGAGGCCATTGTGGGGCATTTAAACAGAAGACTATCTAACTTACACTCCATCCTGTATTTCAGCCACAGAGGTAGTTCCTCATTTTCAGCGGTTTTATGATGACAGAACCTCTGATAGTGGTTATCAGAATAGATGTCAGTTCTCAAGTGGACACCATCTGCCTGCCATTACGACTGTTTTTCCTCTCATCTTGCGACTAATGTTTGTCTGTTGCTGGAAAATCGGTGTGAACCTGGTTAAAAGATTATATTGATTCCCAGGGCACTTTCAAGGTCTATTTCCATGACAGACTTTGAGACAGGAAATCCATCTGACCAGAAGTTATATAATAATTATCTGGCCTATTATGTGGAAAAAATGTGTATCAATACTTGGGTTACATAGAATGTAAAAGGGAATTTTGCTACAATTCCTGAAGTTTTTTATAAAAAGTCCCAAAAGAAATGGCAGGAAGAGAAAGCAGGTTGTTGCAGGAAGCTGGTGAGGCTATTTACCATAACCAGCACTGATAAGTAAGTTCATTTTTAAAAAATGACTAAACGTTTCCTCACTGAATGCACAAAAGTACATTTTGCTGATGTTTTTCTTTTGGAGCTAGAGGTCAATTTGCAAACTAAAAGGAGCTGCAAATTTAGTTGTTAGAATTATTTTAGTGTAAACTGAAGTTTTTGGGGTCATTTTGACAAGGCTGATGGCACCAATTTGGAATGGGACAAGCGTATTACTTCTTTCTGGTAATATAGCACACTATATTACTAAAATACTACTTTTGACAGAAACTGTACGAGTAGTACGCTAGTATGCTATTTCTAATTCTGCAAAACAGCCAAACTCCTTTACTAGCGACTGTCATGGTCTGGAAAAATTACCAATTAAGATGATTTCAGTAACCATGAAAATGTGAATCGCGAGTTACTGGAAATGTGCTATTAAATACACATGTTCCGTTTGCCTAAGTAACTATATAGCAACACTGAACCGCTTGAGCACTTTTTTTTTCAATAATGGTGTATTATTGGTGTATGTACAAAACGTGCTATTGTCATTATTTATGACTCTATTATACATTTATATACCACAAATTGCTTGCAAAAACTTTATTTTATTTTTATTTAAAAAGCCTTTAAGTTAGTAGACAGTTAGCCAAGTGCAAGATGGGTCAAAAACATGCAAAAAGAGTTGCACAAGATGAACCCTGACTGATTGCACACTGAAATGAAATACTATAGAAAGGCCTCAAAAGTCATTATATAATTCTCATACTGGTATCATTTGAGCATGAGCAGGGTTTATTTTCGTGCCTCCATTGTGTCTTTTCTATTTTTCTCTCAGAGAGATCAAAGATACATATCGCCCCATTGAGATCAGAGGGAAGATTGTGTATGTGTGCACGTCTGTTTGTGTAGGGTGCATGGTCGTGTCTCTGCTTGGCTGTTAAAAGAAATGAGCAAGCGCATTAGAAGTAAAAGCTTTCCATCTCAACACTAAACGAAAATGTCTTTGCTAAAACCAAGGCACACTGTAACACTTAAGAATGGATAGTATAACATATTTGTACAAGAGGAACATGTTGTCCAGCCAGGTCTCACTAACTGAATGTTGTTGTTGTTGTTGTGTCTGTGTGTTTGAACAGCTTGGCTTTGCAGGTCCATTCTGTAACACTGGTGAGCATGTTCATTAGGTCAGGATGTTGATTCATCAGGGTTTTCCAAGAGGCCAAGATATCCTCACCTTCCAAGACCAAGAGGAAGAGAGCATGGAGATACTGTACGTTATTCCCGCATGTTTCCCAGTGTAAATTCCAGATGAAGTAGGTCATCCATACCAGCTGCCTCTAATCACATTGCTCTCTCTCTCTGACTGATCACTGTCAGCCAATCTTAATGATCAGAGGCTTCAGTCAGCCAATCAGAAACATAAGAGAAATCAGAAATTGTTATACAAAATACTTTAAATGTTTGTGGACTGCATTTTGAATGTTTATGTTCAGGATTACTACATAGAATAATGGACCAAAGCTTTTTGGACTTCTGTTATTTAGAGAGTTTCAGTGTAGTGGACTACGGAGGACTAGTATAAAAACTTCTTTGGACTAATCAACAAACATCTAACAGTGATATACGTGACAGAGAGGCAAGAGTTTGGAGCTCTATGCTAAAAATGTTTGGGGGCAGTAAGATTTTTTTTTTTAAAGAAATTAATTAATTTTATTCAACAGGGACTTCAAATGTGACAGTAAAGACATTTATAATATTACAAATGATGGTTTTTGAACTGGCTGTTTTTGAACCTTTTATTCATCAAAGAATCCTGAGAAACAGTTTCTACAATATAAACTGTATTCAGCATTTATAATAATAAGAAATAAGGCTTGAGCACTAAATCAGCATATTAGAATGATTTCTGAAGGATCATGTGACACTGAAGACTGGAGTAATGAAGCTGAAAATTCAGCTTTACCAGCACAGGATTAAATTACATTTTAAAGTATATTAAAAAAGAAAACAAGTTATTTTAAATTTGACTAATAGTTAACAGTATTATTGTTTTTACTGAATTTTTGATCAAATAAATGCAGCCTGGATGAGCATAAGAGAGTTCTTACAAAAAAAATTAAAAATCTCACTAGCTCATAATGCCAAAAGGGGTTCCACCATGGTTGCCGTTTCATGCACCAGTGGGTCATACATCGATTAAAAAGAGACAAATATGCGTAAATGACTTCTGAGGTCAGGATATTTATAAATAGCAAGAGCCTAAGGTCATATAAGGTAAAATAGATGTTTACTAATATCAGAAATTAGACATTAGACAACATCAAATACGTTCCCTTCTAATTGACAGAGAAGTAAAACATCTCTAAAAATCCCCGTTCGTGCCATTGGTGATGTATTAATGACATAATGTTATTAGTCAAAACGTGAAATATGAAAAACATGAAAGATGATGGTGACTTTAAAAAGATATAATGACGACAAATGGCAGCCGTCGCACTGGAACCACGTAGGCGTTGGGTTCTCTGGAGCAAAAAGGAAGTTCTGTGGTTTCTTATTGGCTGCCACATGTTTTTCCGTTTGCATAAAGATCTACATGATCTCTGCAGCATGTCTGATTTAGACATGGAGCGGTTTGTCACCTCTTTATTGGTTAGTTACATCAGAATGAGCAGGACATGTTTAATTTCAAGACATCTGATGTCTTGATGCCTGGGGGAGTGTTTTTGAGTGCATATAAGGCTGAAACATTTTTTCATTAAGTGTGACTAATTATACATAAAAATAAAAGCACTCATGAAACACAAAGAGGTTAAACAAGTTCCCCATTCCTCATTTCTTCTTCCACTATTAAAATCCACTTGGCGACAGCAACCGTGAGTGAATAAAGGAAACTCTGAGACAGAATTACTGTGAGCTGTAGCTTGGAGCAGCAACATGTGATTGTTGGACAATGCAAGAAAAACAAACAAAGAGGAATTAAAAACACTGCTTGAATCTACATGGATGAGTCATAGATGGTGTTGTTCCTGGCTTTGGAGTGGAATCAGATGCAGTGGTGGAGGTGTTGGCTGAGGCAGTGTCTCTATTAGCACTTGCCATCTCTCCTTTTCCTGGCTGAGCCCTTAGATTGAGCCTCTGCTCTTCTTCCTGACTGTTTTCCTGTTCAGCTCTGGGAATGCAAACAACATGCACCCCCACCCTTTACTGCCTCCCCTCATTTGGAAGTCCATAGTGACACCAAGTGTCCTATATTAAAAGTTAACCCTATAAAGCCTATTGTATCATATTTGAGGCCTATGAATTGTCAATGTAATTAAAGCTCTGAAAATCCTGCTGTACAAATTTATACTTTGTATACTTATTAATATGCTGTTAGCTCAGTTTGGGACTCTGAATAAAACAAGTATAAACTCCATATTTTCCCATATCATACTATATGAGTTCTAAAAAATGAATGTATCAAATATGATACTTAACAAAAACACATATGCATGCATTTTGTTTAAAGTTTCAAAGGTATTATCTCATGTCAAATTTAAAAATAAACTAGACTAAAAAAAATGTGAATGATGTAAGTATTTTCCACATTGCTAGAGTGTTGTGGTTGGTCTGCAGATCATTGCTACGCACTAAAGGTGTTGTGAGTCATTTTTAGTGCTATGGTGTTTTTCATCAAAAAAGCCCTCCAAAGAGTCAGAATGATATCCTGGCCCATATAAATGACTCATGCCCCTTCTTTCATGCAAGATTTTTTAATTTAGGTATTGTAAGGCTGATCACTTTGTAAAGTAAGAGCGCATTCATGTTGGAAAGTACCACCACTAATAAGAAAAGGTACAAAGGAACTGAAAAAGGTGCATGGTACACCAGTGTTAAATGTTGGCATGAAACAAATTGTGATTTATTTTTTTGTCTTTTTTTCCCTGTTGTGATATATACAGGGTATGTGGGTGAAACAGCTTCTCGAAAGTAAAAAATGTAGGCATGTATGTACTTGATTTTATTCATCGGGAATTGATCGAATAATTCCTGTTTGTCAATTCCTGAGATGGTGACTGGTTTCAAGAGGGGAGGGATTTTGTTACAAGGCAGAGAAGTTAATGTTTTTGATTAAAGATTATGAGGGCACATTTATAAAAAAATAAATAAAAAAATGAGGAGCACTGATAAATCTTTGATAATAAGCACTGCAATACTCCATGAACAAATAAAAAATGTCAGTTTTGATTTATGGTGACTTTAAGTAGAGATATTTATTCACAATTTTTTATAGATGGAAGTCTTGTCATTGAGACATCACTCAAGTCATAATGGAAAGTGAAAGATCAGAATGAAATCTCACACCATTGGACAACCGTTACACACGTTTGAGAGAGTGGGTAGTTTACCAGCCCAGAGAATGTAAGTGTGAGCACAATCAAAAGAGGTCTTTCCGAGGCCATAGGCACAGAGAGACAATGCTGTTTGTGTGAGAGACGGAAAACAGGCACAGCGGGAATCAAGAAGTCTTGGACTGAAATCACACAGAAGATGCCAAATATTATTCAAATGTTAAACTTAAAGATCTCTTTAAAGTTGTGACATATTTAGGAAATTGCACACAGGCCTTCTCCTCTTCAACAATGAGCAATTGTGTTGAGAGGCTTTGCAAATTTCCACATTTCAATAAAGGGAAACAGTTGATCTATGTTCTTTATAGGAGCAATCATAGTGACTGTAATGTCTAAGAGTAACGTAAAGCATGTTGAATATAAGACTGGTTTGTAAGGAACGTTAAAAAAAGTAAACAAAGATACAAAGAGATATAAAGTCATGGATATGATAAAACAGAATCAGTACTAGACAGAAATTTTAACTTGAACAAAGAGGATTGCCGAGTGAATTTCATACACATGATCAGAGACTGCCCTCTAGTGGGTCAATTCAATCATCCAGTTACAAAACTTATTGTAAAGAATGACGCCGACAGATCTAATACTATAATTATTTTTTCATAATAATATTGTATGGAAGAGCCAGGGACAATCAACTAAACTTTTAATTTTGTGTTCTACAGAAAAAGAAATTAATACAATTTTACAGTGAAATTAGCATTAGTAATTGATAGAAAATGTTCATCAGCTTTACCTTTAAAGGATGGTTCATTACTATATAATATAAATGTAAATAGGCAGGGAGAAAAGTGAAGTCTTTGAGGTGTAATTTCAGAAATGGCAGACATAAAATTATTCAAAACATTTGGCAGTGGATATGGAAAGTTCCTCATAACTAAAATGCTTCTATATATATTTGCTCTGTGTGTGTGTGTGTGTGTGTGTGTGTGTGTGTGTGTGTGTGTGTGTGTGTGTGTGTGTGTGTGTGTGTGTGTGTGTGCATTCACACTGTGAAATCATGTGACGGTATGCTAAATAAGATTCTGTTTATGATGTTATACAGTTTCCAGCTCTTATCTTTCACTCAGACGCATGCTGAAGTGCCGCTAGGGGAGTATTAGCACCAGTAGTCAAGTAACTTGAGGACTGGTTCATCTCCCACAGCTTCACACAGCTGAGACACCTGACCTGTGCTGTCCCGAGCAGAGATTGAACACAGCAAAATAAACCGGTGTTTATGGGAAATTTAGCCAGTTGTACAACTACCTAACTAAGAGCCAAGCTCTTGACTGTTAGCACTATCCCAACAAAGTATACATAGTGATGTGAAGTGGTCATCCACATATAAATGGATAATTAATTAACATGGGTGTAATATTGAGAAAGTACATTAATATTTTTATGTTTACCAAGGCTACATTTATTTGATTAAGAATACTGGAACAGTAATATTATTAACTGCAATTTAAAATAACTGTCTTTCTATTTTAATATGTTTTAAAATGTAATTTGTTCCTGTTATGCAAAGCTAAATTTTTAGCATCCAATACTCCAGGCTTCAGTGTTACTTGATCCTTCAGAAATCATTCTAATATGCTGATTTACTGCCCAAGAAACATTTCTTATTATTAACAATGCTGAAAACAGTTGTGCTGCTTAATATTTTTATTTTTTTGTTAGGATTCTCTGATGAATAGAACGTCAATGTGTCTTTATAAATAAATTCATTGCTGAATGAATGTATTAGTTTCTTTCCAAATAAATAAATGTTTTATCACAAATTTAAAATGGTTGTGTATAGCTACTAATGCATATACTGTTTTATTTAATATTGAAGCCTATTGAGTTTTGTCAAGCACCATGGTTGGCCATAGAAGTTATTTTTCTATTTCCGGGTGTAGTTTGGTTTCAGCCAGTAGCTTTTTCTAGGTGCTAGGGTTTTGTCAAGGGCATGTCAGGGGTTCTAATATGGATATCAATTCACACCAACGCTGCTAAACCATGTGCTAAATGTCCACATGAATCAAGTGTCAAAGGCTTTGGAAAGACCATCTCATTTTAGAGCTGTGTGAGTGAGTATTTAGTTTGTGCATCTATGAGCTGTGCTTTACTTGATGACAGACCAAATATCACAGCACTACAATCTGCATCAATAATCCAAACAATGTCTTTTAGTAAACTTATTGCATTTAAGTCACCTGCAGAGGGCGTATGAGATCTATAATGGCTTTATTATGAGTCCTATAAAAGTAGCTAAATGTGAAATTATAAAAGCCTTAAAAAGTGCAAAAAAAATATTTCCCCAATAGATACAACGGGTCAAGTCAAGTCACTATAATTTTATTGTAAAATCACATAGGCTTATGTTTATTGGTGAGTGAAATTCTCAGAAACAATTTACATATAACCATACAGACTTCAACAGATGAAAATATGCAATATGCACATACATATAGTCAGTACACACTGTGTACTATTAGACATACTTACAGTTAGCACTACACATTATACGCAATATGTACCAGTTAGCACTACACATTATACACTACACATTATGTACACATTCTACATTATGTAGACATATATATGCATAAAAATATGCTAAGATGCAACAGATTGTACATGAACTGGATGCAGAAAATGTCATGGATGTGCATTGGATGGTATCCAGTGGTAGCAGGTAGATTACTGTATTAAGTGCAGTGTGTATGTTGAAGTTGAAGTTAAAGTGCAGTGTGTGCCATACCATATTGTGGGAGTATGCTGTAGGGTGCTGTAGGGTGTATTAGTTTTGACCGTTCATTAGTCTGATAGCCTGGGGGGAAAAGCTATCCCTCAGTCGACTTGTGCGGGATCGGATGCTGTGGAGACGTCTTCCCGAGGGCAGCAGAGAGATCAGTCTGTGGGACGGGTGGCTGGAGTCACTGATGATCCTCCGGGATTTCCTTATACACCGCCTGGTGTAGATGTCCTGGAGGGAGGGAAGCTCACCTCCAACAATGTGGCTGGCAGTTCGCACGACCCTTTTCAGAGCTTTGCGGTTGCCAGCGGTGCTGTTTCCAAACCAGGCAGTGATGCAACCCGTCAGGATGCTTTCTATAGTGCAGGTGTAGAATGTTCTGAGGATGCTGGGGCTCATTCCAAACTTCCTCAGTCGTCTCGGGAAGAAGAGGCATTGATGTGCTTTCTTCAGCACTGCATCAGTGTGTGTAGACCAGGTGAGATCCTCACTGATGTTAAGGCTGAGGAACTTAAAGCTGTTTACCAGCTCCACAGGTGTCTTGTCGATGGTGATGGGTGTGTGTTCTCTGCTCTGTCTCCTGAAATCCACCACCAGCTCCTTGGTCTTGTCAATGTTGAGTGAGAGGTGGCTCTCCTGACACCATTTAGTCAGGGTGCTCACCTCCTCTCTGTAGGCCGTCTCATCGTTGTCGGTGATCAGGCAACGGTTCTGGGAACCTGGATATTTCATTATGACTTTTATAAAATGTCTTAACTTTCATAAAACATAATTTTTCTTCTAAATGTGGGCTATCTCAAATAAAACTTGGGAATGTTTTAAAGAATCTGTCCACTCTGCCACCTTCCCCCTACCCAAACATCTCGGCATTTCTTATGTCATCTTTGTACCTCATGGGCAATGATAGTGTCTTCAGCCAAAACAGGAATTCACAGTTGGATTCACGGCAGACTACACAGCTGAGACTCAGTATCTTGTGGTCCACTAACTCACTGCTGCATGTAGTCTATATTTAAATATGGCCAGCTATCTATTTACTGGTGTGCCAGGAGTGGAACTGGATAAGGTGAATGGTGACTTAAGCCTGCGGGAGGAATGCCTGAACTCTAGGAAGCACTGCACTAGAGTCTCTGGGATTCCAATACAATAATGCTGGTCCAGTTCAGGGTGCATTTTTGAAGAATATCCTGAATACTTCTATATAGAAGTTAAGACTATAGAGAAAATTAATGCAGGGTTAACATATTTTTGTAGGTCAAATCCCAGAAATGAGTTAGCATTTTAGCACTCATGTTCACTTCCAAAAAGGTTAAGCAAGTAGCTAAAAGGAACTACAGAGGTTATGGGGGACATTATAAATCATTATGTCGAACAGGTAAATTCAACTTACTACTCCTCTTTCACAGTCTCGTTGTGTTTATTATCATGCTCTTGCAAACTATTCTAACTAAAACTTTAAGGGAAAATGCTTTTAAATTAAGATCGAAACAGTTCAATTATTCATGTGTGAAGATTATCATGATGAAAAAAATGTGTAAGAATCTTAAACTTTTGTTGGTCACTGAGCCTATTATCTGCAATAAACCAAAAGCTAATGGAGATATTCCTGTTGGGTTTGTGCTGATGAAACCATGGTGATGTTAACTTCTAGGTTGGCCTACAAAATATGCATCTTTGCAGCACTTTGAAGCATGTTGTGGTCAATATCTCCTCAAGGTCAAGTACAAGATCCAGCCAAAGTCAACGGACCTTATCTTAGCACATTTGCATATCATTATATAATCAGCGTGCTAAGCTACGGTTCAATCAAGACAACAAACTGGCTATTCGGGGGGATGATATGCACTTGATTTGATTCAAGAGCCAGGCTGTGTTCAAGGCTCTCTGGGCATGTTGCAATGTGGAGAGCCACATGATGCAGTTACTGACGAACAGACAGGGGGAGCTAACTCGGTCTTGAAAGCGAACAGCTGTACGTAAATCACTTTGATTTAACAACAGGTGCCTGACTCTGAACCCAGCAATCTGGTATGTACTGTATACGTGCTGTATGGTAAAATGACCAGTGCATGATGTTCCATAGTGCATAACAAAATGGTATGTGCACATCCAAAAACACTTCATAGCTGGTGCATGATCAAAAGATCAAAGAAGGCCTTCAAAAAATGTTCGAAAGGACAGCACACCGCCACAATGCTCTCAAACTCTATTTTAATAATAAACTAACAACATTTCAACCCCGTTCTGTCTTCATAAGGTAGTGCATAATGTCCAATAATATATATGTGATTGAAAGCAATAGTAAAATGAGCCTAGGGCCTGTCTCTCTGTTAGACACAAATAAAATTCAAGACTGCATTTATATATATATATATATATATATATATATATATATATATATATATATATATATATATATATATATATATATATATGTATATATATATATATATATATATATATATATATATAGAATAAAAATATTGTAAAGTATTATTACGATTAAAAATAGTTGTTTTCCATTTCGATATATTAAAAATGTAATTGATTCTTGTCAATTCTGAATTTGTCAGCAGTCATTTTCCGGAGTCAGATGATTCTTCAGAAATCATTCTAATATGCTGATTTGCTACTCAAGAAATATTTCATATTATTATCAGTGTTAAAAAGTTGTGCTGCTTATTATTTTTGTGGAAACAATAATACATTTCTTTTTCAACTTCAAAAGAACAGCATTTATTTGAGATTTATTTTAAAAAAAAATTTACAACAGTAAAAACAGTGTAAATGTCTCTACTGTCACTTGTGATCATTATAATCCTTGCCGAATAAAATATTGATTTCTTTAAATAAAAATTATTTAATCTTTTTATCTTTTTACAACAGAGAAAATAAAAATAACTCATAAAAACATACACATGACCATTAAAAAAAAATAAACCTAAAGAAAGTCTCGTGCAGAAGAGTTTGACTGGCTTCCACAAAGGCCAGACCTAAATCCCACTGAACATCTTTGGGATGAAATGGAATGCAGATAGCAAGCCAGGCCCAGACCCAACATCAGCACCTGACTTCACTGATGTTCTTGTCTCAATGCGTGCAAATCCCCACAGCTGTGTTCCAACATCTAATGGAAACTCTTGCCAGAACAGGGGAAGTCGGTAGGAAGGACCAATCCCATGGTTTTGAAATTAAATCTTAGACAAGTACACAGTGATTGTGGGTGTTTAAGATGTCCACTTGCATAGCCACTTTTTCAGTGGCCTAGAAATAGCTGTCTAATTTTACAGAACACAGGTCAAGGTGACTGCCAGTTTGAGATCACATGACCAGTAGTGTCATTGTGGGCGTTTGTATAATTGTAATGATATTTTTCAAAATTGTTGGTTATTTCTTTATGTGTAAAATGAGAATGTGTACTCCTTTAAAGCAAAATGGCCTTGTATGTTTAAGACTTGACAGACTATGTGGAATCCATATAGTAACTCAGACTAAACGACTATTATTTCAAGTCCTGTTGGGTTCTGAAATGTTCTTTTCTAACTCATTTGAAATATATATATGTATATATATATATATATATATATATATATATATATATATATATATATGTATATATATATATATATATATATATATATATATATATATATATATATATATATATATATATATATATATGTATATGTATATATATGTATTATATATAATATATGTGATATATATATATATGTATATATATATATATATAGCCTATATATATATAAACATTTTTTTTCTAGTAACACCTGTTCCGATTTGATCGCTTTCTGCGTGTCAGCGCAGTGTTTTTCTCTTGTGACCACTTCCTCGTCGTCTTTTTCCTATCCCGCCCCTCGTGACAAGTTCAGCTCAAGCTAGCCAATATGCCAACAACTCAGCAGCTGTAAGATGACTGAACTGTTACTGTCCCTCGGTGCTCGTTTACCTTATACATCAGCTCCTAAAAGGTTGAACCCAAAGGTAATTAAGCTCGTGATCCGGCTTATGGCACGGTGTAAACAGACACCGTAATGGAAAACTGACGCGTCATTTAGCAAAAGGCTCTTCTGCTGTATTAGGCTGGGCTTCCCCATATGACAGCGCACGGGGGAGGGATTCCTTCTACGTCAGCCAAAGAGCTTCATTGCGTCATTGACGGCTTCCTCTTTTTGGTGTGACTGAGACAAGACACATCCTTTCTTTTCTCCGACCGCACGGTCTAAAGAGGAAGAGCGAATCTAGAGAGATCGGTGGCGCGGCTCCCGCTCCTGTCCGCGCATCACATGTGGAAGAATGAAGGAGATTCCGCGGCTGCCTTGAGAAATAACAGGCTCGTGAGAAAAGTCTTTGAACAGGAAAAAGATGCCAACTCGGAAAGAAGAGGTAAAGCCAATTCTGGGTATACAGACTGCGAGATGGAAATGGGCAAAAACACGGAAAATGTCAGGAAACACCGATTAAAGACTTCAGGACGAGCGTGTTTTAGCCAAGAATATGCAATAAATGTCACATTTAACCCCAAAATAAAAAAAAAGAAATACAAAAATACATGTTGATTAAATAATAGATTTTATTTATAAGTTTATCATATTTTTGCATAACTGTAATGTGATGTAGGCCTACTTACATTGCAAAAAAAAAATGATTGTATTTGTTGCATTGTGTTGTTGTTTTTTATAATAATAATTATTATTTTTTTTATGGTTTTTTTTTTTTTTTTATGCATATTTATAGGCTATTTATTTATTTTGGATTGAAATGTGACTTGGTCAAGAGATTCTGTCTTCTAGAGGAATAAAAAAGACATTACTGGAATAGCTCCATAAAGCATACGTAACTGAGAATAAACTAATTCCAAAGATGTTTTTATTGTGCATTGTCTATACGTGTGAAAAACTTAAGTAATTTTAATTTATAAAGCACATTTACACACAGTGCAAACTGACCAAAGTGCTGTACAATGAATAACTAAAAAGACATTAATATATATATATATAAATTGGAAATTGCACTTTCAGCCTGTATTGACCTAATATATTCACAGGTCAAGCACAGGCAAAATATTTTCAATCTGTATTCTATCTCCAAAGTGTTGAAGCCAGTTAACTTACCGCGCAGTTCCTGCTATCATGTTGGCCTACTCTGAATTCTTTTGATGACCTGATGTCCTTGTTTTTAAACTGGATACTGTGTCAGCGGCCTGCATTTCATGTTATTTAGCCACTGGCACTTGAATCAACCTATTCAGCAAGACTTGGTCACTCATTCACTGCGTATTACTGAAAGGTTATACTCGGCCATGTGGCAGAGGAAAATGGATTATGACATGGAAACTCTCTCTGTCTCAGGTGTGAAAGTACTATGTGAGAAACAACTGATATGGATTGCCTCTATCATCACCTTGTAGCCCACTCAGCAAGCACAGCAAGCATACTGTATCTGGATCAGGACATGCTCTTTAAAATAGCAGCACAAGCATCTCTCCTTGGCTGATGGTTGGCTGTTGATTTATTGTAACTAAAAGGTAGCCAACTAGAGTATAATTGTTTAGTAGTACGAAAATTTACAGACAACTTGCAGAGACAGGATGTTTTTACATTTGTCAGGAGTTATAGTGCTCAGAATATCAGATGATGGATGTCAATAAAGCTTTTTTCTTTAAATATCTTTCGTCATATGAATTATTTCTGCAAGTTAAAGTGAAACAGCAGTATGGTCAGATTGTTGACCTTACAGATGAACATGTCTGTAGATAAGGCAGACAGGGCCATAAACACCATAGACACTCCATAGTATTCAGAATAGTTGTATCAATAGGCCTATGGATTTTTCAATATTTGATTTATAAAATGTTATTCCTATCTGGAATATTTCATTACATACTTTTTATTTGTGATCAGCAGAATGCAATTTTAATATATGCTTAATTGGTACACAAAAATTTACTTTTTAATTATTTTTTTTAACTGTCCTGACTAGTAACTGGAAGTTCAAGAGTAGTAGCCTAGTGCAGTGGTTCCCAATCCTGGTCCTGGAGGCCCCCCAACACTGCACATTTGAGATGTCTCCCTGTTCAAACACACCTGATTCAGATCATCAGCTCATTAGTAGAGACTCGAAGATCTGAATTTGGTGTCTCAAACAAAGGAGGGATACAAAATGTGCAGTGTTGGGGGACCTCCAGGAACGTGGTTGGGAACCACTGGCCTAGTGCAAAGTTCAAGACACACTAAAATAATATTTGTAATTGTATGTAGGTTTGTTTTTATTCCCAGTTAAAAGGGAAACGTTTAAGCATGCGAATAACCGCATGGCTCGGGAGACGTGGCGTTTACTGGCACTGTCAATCCCTCGCACACCCTATATTGTAGTAACCTACTCAGACAGCTAACTTCCGTTTTCATTTTTTCTTCGAACACTTTCATGTTTTGACACGTTCAGGGTGTGCTGGTGTAACCCTCCCCTCCCCTCGTGGGCTCGTTGTGGTTTTCTTTAAGAGGAAACTGTCTCATGCGGCAGCAATAATAGCTGAAAATTTAAGGGAAAATGTAAAAAAAAAAAACATATAATGCATTTACCCATTTCTAAAAATATATATATTCTAACAATATAAACAGATATAGGCTACATAAAATGGTATTGCTAAAAATATTTATTTATTTATTTGTTTTAATCCCCTTAATGAATCATGTTTAAAACGTAAAAAGGCTGTGTTTCGTTTTACACTTTCTAATGCTCATCTTTGATCATCTGCTAGTTATTTGTGTCTTCTCCTCACTATTTTTAACTAAATTCAACCAGTTGCAGTATGCTGCTATAATTAGAACAATAAACGTGCGGATTGTTTGCGTCAATGGAATCCCGTGTGTGCGTCATGTCTTTTGACTGTGAGCGCTCTGATTGGTCGGCAGCCGGAAAGAATTGCCAAGGATCTCCGCCCCTGCATGGCCATATTTGCCAGTGGAACGCCTCGAGAGGATGCACCTTTGACGTAACGGCACAATAAAGTAGGCTAGTCGCTATATATCTGCTCGCTCACAGAAATTTGAGAAAACTGTCTTGTCGTGGCCGGGGACGTTTATACATGGTTATCCATCACTTGGAATACGGACACTTATAAGTCCCTCACCACAACACATTTTCAGGTACGTAAATATTTTTGCTTTTAAAATTCGGAAGTCAGTTAATACTCCTTTCTTTCTGTTTGTATGCTTCTTTTAAACCATATACGAACAGCAAATGAGTTTGCTGTAATCCAACGTATGTGTGCGTGTTCATAAACTGGAACATTTATGCTGTTGAGGTCTAATTTTATGTATTTTGTATTCTTTACTACATAGAGCGCGCGAGTTATTCAGAAACAAATAGGCTTGTGCGAATCCAGGTTGAGTTGAAAGCGCAGAATGAGTCGGCTTCTGGAATTTAAAATGTAAAAAGATGTGAATGTGAGAAGATAAGACATGTGAACCCGTAAGAAATGAAAGACTGAGAGGGTGTGTGTGTGTGTGTGTGTGTGTGTTAGTGGTGCGCTTCTGCACGCGCGCGTTCTCTCTGCAACAGGTGCTCGCGCAACAACTTATCTGCATACACTCTCTTTTTAAACCTAACTGTACTTAGGCTATTTGTATGATACATAAATATATTAAAAGGTTCATATAGGTCAAAGACAAACCATGATTAAAAACGAGAAAGGAACAATGTAATTTTAAACAAGATCTCAGAAATCTGATTATCGTATCCATATGAAAAACGTTTATTTTCTACAAATTTTGATTTACTCTAAAAATGCATTTCCGTACAAAGTAGTAAAATATTTGACCTTTGATACACAACTTCATTATTTAGTGTACACACACAAAAGATGTGCCTTTTGTATAAAATAATTATAGTAATGACCTTGACACTCAGGGTCTGAAGGAGGTGCTGTCTGTTTATTTGTTTACTTTTATTTGTAAACAAAATGACCTGGATTCCTGCATGCTGGTTATGCCACACTGACTGATTTTCCACAATATGGATAATATTCTAAAACAAAATTTCTTCACTGATTCTTTTTAAATATTTTAAAATATTATGCTAAAAAATTTTTTTTTTAAATAAAACTACTTTTTGTTCAGTTGTCAGACAGTTGCACCACCTAGACATTTTTGACTCTAAGAAACATATCTATTGCTAATGCACTGACTGATATTGTCAGTGCATTATTAGTCAACATAATTGAGGCAATGAAATGTTCAGGGGTCAAATGATCATCATGTTCTCACTTTGCTCTGGGTGCAAGGTCAAGCTAAAACAAGCTAATAGTGGCATGTCTTTGAAATATTTCCATTGCCAGACTGAATACATGTGGAAGGATGTTAGAAATGTAGTATGATTGAATGTAAGCACTTTTTCACTGCCTATAGTTTTTTTTTTCTTTATTTATCTTATCACTTACTTTATGGAACACTATGTCTGTGTTTGCTGGGGAAATTTTAGTCTATCTAAAAAAGTTCCATATACATACACCGCCCACTCACACTCACAATCATACACACCCTCTCAGTGAGGCAACCCACGTGTCATGTTCGTCTGACGATCTTAATATGGTAACACAATAAGGATGGCTGCTCTTTCCAGCCAGACAGCTCTCTAAGTTTTCTCAGAAATCTAAAAGGCACTTCAGAGAACTGTGTCTATACAGACTCTTTGGTCGGCGAGTAAATCAATCTAGGTTTAAGTTAGGATGCGTTATTCAGCTCCTGAGGCGTTAGATTTTTCAGCTGCAATATCTACGGTATTGAAAAGTAGATGTTGTGATTCTGTTCTACAGAAATGACCTGTGTTCAAAGTCAACATGGAGTCCAGACCTATGAGAGCTCCCTCTTCAGCTCAGAGTTTTTGAATCCTGACTTCACCTCCAGGTTGGCCATGGATGTGACAGACCAGCGGGACCAGCTCTCCACACCCTCCCTACCCAGCATCACCTCTCTGGTCGGAGGCTACGTTGGGGAGTTTGATACCTACTCATGCCAGATCGCCACGGGAGCTGCTTCTACATGTCCGGGTGGCACCTCCGGGCAGGACTTGTTCGACCTCCAGGTGTACGGCTGTTACCCAGGCACATTCGCTTTGAGTTACCTAGACGAGACGCTGTCCTCTTCAGGTGGGTCAAACTGCTTTGGAAGTCCAGCTTCTGCGCCATCGCCCTCTACCCCGGGATTCCAGCCCATGTCTGCCTGGGACAACACCTTCAGTCCCTGCTCCCCTGATGAGGGCTGCTGGGGTTCAGAAAAGCCTCTGAACCAGGCTGCATCTTTCTTCACATTTGGACATGACGAGCTTTCTCCTTTGGGACAGCTGCATCCACAACTCCCAGATCAGGATCCCTTTTCTCAGTCCCAGCAACATGGTTCTCCACTTCCCTTCAGCCCACTCAGCCTGGAGCAGGGCAGTCGGGATGGCTCAGGACTAATGGATGGACACCTGTCTCCTAAAGTAAGGAGCCCCACAGGAAACGAAGGATGTTGTGCAGTGTGTGGAGACAACGCTTCCTGTCAGCATTATGGGGTGCGCACCTGTGAAGGATGCAAAGGCTTTTTCAAGGTGAGAGAGTTATCACTTATAATAATTTAGCAGCAAGGCATGTCATGTCAACTCACCTCAGCATTTTAGATTTGTGTATTAGGCTCATTTGACTGACTAGGTTTCCTTTTTGAATTTTTTAGCGCACAGTACAGAAAAACGCCAAGTATGTTTGCCTCGCCAACAAAGACTGCCCAGTGGACAAAAGGCGGCGAAACAGGTGCCAGTTCTGCCGCTTCCAAAAGTGCCTAGCTGTGGGAATGGTGAAAGAAGGTGAGAATTCAAAATATTATATTAATATATAAAAAAATTACATATCATTTAGTTCAAATAATATAAAAAAATTGAAACACCCACATACCCTCAAAGCAATTTTAATAAGTGTACATATTGTCCCTCTGTGTAGTTGTGAGAACAGACAGTCTGAAAGGTAGAAGAGGCCGTCTGCCATCCAAGCCAAAAGTTGTTCAGGACTCCCTGTCTGTCTCTTCACCTGTAAACATCATCGCCTCTCTCGTCACTGCCCATATCGACTCAGACCCTGCCAGTGGAAGTCTAGACTATTCAAAGGTGAGGACAAAACACACTTCACAACAACCTGACAGCCAAATTTAAAGCTACACATATATATTATAGTGTGGTTTTAATAGTAATGTCAATGTTCTCTGCACTTTGTTAATTAATATCATATTTTTGGTCATCGTTTAGTATCAGGAATCAGTCTCCGGATTGTCTGAGAAGGAGGATGCCAATGACATACAGCAGTTTTATGACCTGCTAACAGGGTCAATGGATGTGATCAGGAAGTGGGCTGGAAGCATCCCTGGATTCAGTGCCTTCTGTAAGGAGGACCAAGAGCTTCTTCTTGAGTCAGCATTTGTTGAGCTCTTCATACTTCGGCTAGCTTACAGGTACATGTCAGTTCATATGACAATCAGATATTATTATAAAAGTACTGTAAGGTGGCTAAGCATTTATATATCTCTTTACATTTAGGTCAAACCCTGAGACAGACAAACTTATTTTCTGCAATGGTGTGGTTCTGCACCGGACACAGTGCGTACGCAGCTTTGGTGACTGGATTGACTCCATTATGGAGTTTTCTCAGAGTTTACACCGCTTGAACTTGGACGTATCGTCTTTCTCTTGTCTTGCCACACTGGTCATAATCACAGGTAAATGACTTTTATTCATTCTTCTAATTTCTAGACTACAGAAATTTGATGTTTTATCCCAAACAAATCTCTAACCCTCATTTGTGACCAACAGATCGACATGGCTTGAAAGAACCCAAACGGATCGAAGACCTCCAAAACCACCTGATCACGTGTGTCAGAGACCACGTCTCCACAAGTACTGGCGAGGCCACCCGGCCCAACTACCTGTCCCGACTCCTGGGCAAACTTCCGGAGCTGAGAACACTGTGCACTCAGGGCCTCCAGCGAATCTTCTATCTTAAACTGGAAGACTTGGTCCCACCTCCACCTATTGTGGATAAAATCTTCATGGACACATTGCCATTCTGAAGCGGTTTTATAAGTGGACAACTGGAGTGACTTAAACAGATGAAAGAGATGGATATGGGAGGTTTGGGGAGCTCTTGAGGGTTTGAGTAGTCACAGGACTTTATCGCTTACTGTTCTCTGCTTTCTTGGAATGGAATCACAGAACGATTACATTCTACTCATGCCTGCATTTGGAGACCTATATCAAGTCTTCAACACTGAACTCACTAAGAGACACATAACGAGAATTATGCATTTGGTTGAACATTTTGGTAACTCTAAACAGATATGGAGTTTCAAATCTTAGAATATTTTAGCTGAAATGGTGGCTTCGTCAGTAGTTTTTTAAGTCAATGGTGCAAAACAAGAAGCTCAAATGCTCTACATGTGACTTCTGGATGAAAGAAGTCCCATCAGTATTACAGTTATATCCAAATGGCATATTCCACATAGACAGAATCCAAGAATCCAGTAAAACATCTTCCAACTTCAAGTTGGAAAGGCCATGGACCAAAACAGGGAGTACAAACAGCCTTTACTTTGACGTCTAAAATATCATACAAAGCCTAAAATACACTCAAGTGCCACAGAATTGTCTCCCTTAAAAATGCTCAAAAACGTGCTTACTCTGAAAACAAAGATTCACTGATATGTTTGAGTACAGGACTGATGTGAGTGCATTGGAGGACTGTGGTACACTTGTCTAATGTTTCAGATCCAGTGACAAACTCTAGAACAGGGGTCTCCAAACTCAGTCCTGGAGAGCCGGTGTCCTGAAGAGTTTAGCACCAACTTGCCTCAACACACCTGCCTGGAAGTTTTTAGTATGCCTAGTTAGACTGTTATTAGCTGATTCAGGTGTGTTTAAATCAGGTTGGAGCTAAATTCTGCAGGACACCAAGTTTGGAGACCCCTGGTCTAGAAACTTCTATCATATAAGTGTATCTAAGATTCAGTAGTTTATATAAAAGACTGAAAAGTCACAGGAGATCCAGAGCAGCTACTGTACATGTACCACGTACAGCCTCTTACATGCAAATACTTTGAGTATTATTACAGATGCCTGACTTAGTTTAGGGAACCAGTCAAACCTTAGAGTAATTACATTTCTATGTATGTATTTTAAAGATGTATAGGTATGACGAGCTTTTGCAGACTGTAACTTTTCTCATAATGACAAAATCAAGATCGGGCATTCTGAATTCTTTTTTTTACATAAAATGAGAGATAATGCTTATCTTTCATGATTTTGTGCAGCTCTCTATATAAAATCAATTTTGAACAGAAATCGTCTTTGGTGCTATGAAACATTTCTTTACATCATATTAGCATTTGAAAAAAATGGTTTATCGATAAAATGGATAAAGCAAGATCTGCTTGGTTTTTCTTCTGTAAAACATGGTTGTAGGGTTTCTGTCATCATATGTTCACCATTATGCTGTTCCAAACTTATGTTTTTCTTTTTTCTTTGAAACATAAAACAAGTGTTTACTACTTTTAGCTTTTTATTCTATGTGCCTCATTTATAAAATGTTGCATAGAAACATCCTACATTTGATCTTAAATTATTTCTTAAATATGCATATGTGGGATTCAGATAAATGAACATACACACAAAAACGTGCCTACTCCTCTTCATGTGAAATCTATATATTGCAAATGATCTTGAAATTGTGCGCAGCTGAGTGGTTTCAGGTCGCTGCCCTGCAAATGGTAATGACATTAACATCTAAAAGAGCACCAATCAGCGTCCAAATCCTTTACTTGAGAACAGCAGGTAAGCGGTAAGAATTACTTTAGATTTTCAAATACCTGCAGTATACTCGACTCTGCCACTAGGAAAAGTGTGTGCACCTGCTCAGAACCTGACCTGGCGATAAGCACTTTTCCACGTCAAAAAATGTTTCTTATAAATCTGAATGTTGCAGAGGATATTAGCACATTCTCAGATCAAATCTGGGAATGTGCATATTTCATAAATGAGGCCCTATGTCTTCTGAAGCCATATAAACAATTTCTGCGATAAACTGATTGATTTATGTCTTGTGACAGTATTCAGTCAGTGTCCAGTTTGTCAACAAATCATTCAGACTTGTTTTGTGAACTGGATTCACTTAAAATATCTGATTCAAAAGAGTAATTTATGACATGCTGCTTAATGAACATGCCAAAGAGACTTAGGGCTTAAAATAGGACACAGTCATAAAGATAAGTTTATCACCCTTTTATAGTACTTTTTTGTAATTGTGGAGATTGACAACTTCAGCCTTCATTCCCTTTCATCAGCTTGAAAAGAGTGGTCAAAATCTAACCTTTGTGAAAGAAAGAAGAAAGTACAAGTTTGGAATGACATGAGGGAGAATTTTTTTTTTTTTACTTTATTTTTTATTTTTTAACTGCTTATCGTATAGCTCAAATATAGTCTAGATTCCCACAATCTAGAATAATCTAGAATAAATAACAAATTTGTTTCTTTACTACATAGGGTTTCAACATTGCTTTCATAGCAGCTGTAATCTGAGTAATCGTGACGTCATTTGATTACTTCACTGCGATAAGCATGCCCCCTCCAGAAGGAAGTTGTGGTTTGGAACATTCTCCATATGGACAGTTAGTTGGCTAATCTGTGTCATCTGAATGATTCAGATCTGAACTTCTAAGCTCACATCAGTTTGACGTGGTTCTAGAGCTATATTTAGAACTGTCTTTCTTTTTTACTATCAGGCCATTTTCAGTTAGATTACATACGTCATTATATTGCTTTATGAGGCTAACAATAGCAGTGAAATTAATATTGCTTATATTTACGATGAGGGATTTCAAAATACCTCTGACTCTTAAGTAAACCAGTATGCCCAAATCTACACTATTAATATGGTGCAAAACCCTTTCCATGTGCTACAGACAGATTTAGGAGCTTGTTGAGGAAATGTGTACAATAGATTTTCTAAGGAATCATTTTACACCTGCACTCAAAAAAAAGGAGGAGGAGGAGAATGTGATGTGAGAGATATAATATAAAATAATTATTTATTAATACTTTATTGATTTTTTTATTTTTTTTATTGCATATAAAATGTCCATTCATTTCAATTACAGTTTTAACATAATAGAATAAATAACATACATAATAAACAGTGTAATGCATTTTGTCAGTCAGACATAAATAAAACAAATAAATGAAAAAACATGGCATATAATCATAATTATTTTGATCTATTTGATTGTATATTTAAATTGTGAAAATCAAATTAATTTCAAACATGATTAAAATTAGCTGATTCAATTATTCAGTTAGTTAAAATGTATGAAACAAATTTGTTGATGATAAATAAACCTAGTTATTATGTATTTAAATATTTGTATTTATATGTATTTATATTCCTGAACCATAAATAATTACCAGATGATTACAGAGACTAGGTGGGCTTTTTTAGAACAGCCTAGAAACATAATAAAAAATTACTATGAACAACCATATCAACTCCCTGTCAACCTTCATTGCTGTAATGAGGAAAATCAACTACTAGTCAGTTTGTCTAAAGTGTTCTGTCCCTCCCAAAGTAGCCTGAATTGAAGGGTGTGTAAATCATCTAATCAGATTTCATTCAGCTAATTTCATCACAGTATTGTAGGACTATCTTTGTGGTACAGAAGCTGCATTGTCTGACTGAGTCCTATTCTAATGTATGAGGTTTATGAGTCACAGGCACCCCTGCAGACCCATCCTGCTACTATCATAATAACTCACACCAGGGTACCTTGGAACACAGAGAGCCTTTTTGTCCCTAAGTGGTATTTCTGAATAATTTTGTGTGGTTGCTTCAAAACACTGAGCCTGTCTGATGGCTGACTGTCACGTTACATACACACCATAAGGCCTGCAGGGTGTCGCATATTCCCTCCACCCCTGCAGAGAACACCAAATTCTGTAGCCTAATTTTGGGCCACTGTAATTTGCACTGACACATCCTGTGCCTGCCAAGATATGCAGCCGATGGTACCACCAATGAAAGTACTACAGAGTAAGTGCCAGGGACTTCTTGTGATACCTTCCTCTAGCACTCCAGACCAACAGATGCATTTTGGGGCTTAAATTGAAAAGGATCCTCAACATTAGTGACCCCGGGCAGAAATGTTATGTAATATCCCAGGCCATTCTAAATGTAACTATATAATACATAATACCTGGGCGGTGGCAATGAAATTGGCCCGAAAGTGGCTTACAGTATGCCTCATGAAGTGAGTCATTATAGTAAAGGGATATCCCAAGAAACAATTAGTTTTGTGAGAGCGGGCCAGTGCAGCATCTTAGATTTTTTTTTACTATTTGCATAATGGCGATGTCAATAAAACTTTCTTCTACAATGAACTACATGTCTGTATAAACAGCTTACTTAGAGTATTCATATTTATATTTAAGTAAATAATTCATACAGCTCTCGTGGGCACCTTACACAGACAGTGAGAGGAAAGGGGAAACCCTGTGGTAAATACATTTAGCTCATCATTGTGGCCTGTAACTCAATCTGCTCCATTGTCAATTAGACAATGACTGATGAGAGGGGAAGAGCCACATTTTCCTGGTTTATGTAATATTATGAACTGAGTTCATTCAAACTGAAGACATATAAACAATAGATAGATAGAACGATAGAACGATAGGTAGACAGACAGACAGACAGACAGACAGATAGATAGATAGATAGATAGATAGATAGATAGATAGATAGATAGATAGATAGATAGATAGATAGATAGATAGATAGATAGATAGATATCGATGGTTGCTATGCGGTTGCTAGAGAGAGTTTTTAACTGTTATGAAATTGTCTGGCAAGCTAATGGGAACATCTAAAGGACGTGGCAGCACTCCAGTAAAAAATACCAGAGCTCATCCACAAGAAGTAATTGGATAAAGTCACTATCACTCTGATTACAGCAGTTATGCGGGCACGACCAGGGACAGTCTACAAAAATATCCACATTTCCATGTTCAGCTTACTCTGGTAAAGACAGCTTTTTCGGTGCAAAATCAAAACAAGGTGTTGACAAGCACATTGCCATGGTGACAGTTAAACAAGACTGGTGGTTCACCTCCAATGAATCAAGTTATATTATTATATAAACCTCCACCAACCTTCTGTGCTGGTCACCGACAGCCTTGAGAACATGAGAATGCTGGGATATAAAGCAAGACTGACAGGGAGGCTCAAGTTTCGTTGGAGAGCTGCAAGTTTTGGATAAGAGCCCAAAGGTTGTTCTGCGTTCTTCCACAGTCCAAGAACAAGGAGGCACAGAAAGAACATATGCAGGACCCTCATAAACAGACACTACAGGTGTGTATATATAAAGACAATGACAGCCTTTCAATTCATAAGCCTCACTGCTTTGGTGCAAATAAAATCAGACAAATCAATATCCAAAGACACTGTATGCACTGCGCACTTCCAACAAATGTCTTCTCAAATCCTTCTCCAGGATTTAGCCTTAAACATGCATCAGCAACTTTGTATTATTTGTAATGTAACACTTTCCTGATTCTCCTGCAGCCTTTCTCACTCTGGTACAGAGAGCAGGGCTATTTTTATAAAATGTGAGCCCATTTAGACTCAGTGAAAGAGTTGACTAAGTGTTGCTGATGACTTGTCATGCACTAAACAGGTGCAGCTGCCATATGATCAATAGCAAGCGGAGCATAAAGCAGAGGGAACATTTACTGTACACACTGAACTTATGACAGTCTGAACATGCTAAACCAGTCCAGATTGGGCATCATGTGGTCTATCATGCAGTGTGAAAATGTGTCATGTTTCATCTATGATAAGATGGCCTTGTAGTTGTAAATTAGAGGTGTTGAGAGGGCAAGGGAGAGACAGAATCCTAATGCTGGAGTAAGACTGGAGAGAAGGATAAAAGATAAAGATAGATGGATGTTGTATGACTCAAGTGTTAAAAATGAAGATCTCTAGTTATTTTCATCCAGCACTTGTTTCAATTCAACACTCAATCGTTCCATTTGAATGAATGCTTGGACAGATAATAAAAGAAATCACAGAACAGCTCCCGGACATGAGCCTTCCCACTTAACAGAGAAAGCCTTATTCCAAGGAATAATCACACAGATTCTTTATTCCTAACACCATAATTCAGCTCTGATACAAGTCTGCACTCTCAGTTCGTTCTTCTGCCTGAAATGGGAGAAAATTCAAATGAAAATCGACAAACAGTTCTGCAAAATATTGTAATGTGATCTCAGTGAAAGACCAAATGAGAACATCAAGTAATAAATACAAAAATAAATAAATTAAAATTGTGCCATCAAATAAATTGCACAAACACAAAACGCCTCCCCCCCCCTCAAAAAAAAGAAAGAATATGCAAATAATAGTAAAAATAATAATTATTATTAATAAATGTTATTTTTAAATTTGTAATTAAAGTGTAATTATTTATTTTAGTCATTTTAATATTGTTATTAATAATAAACATTGTTATTGTTATTATTATTTAAACTCACAAAAACATATTTTTTAACTATATTAAGCTCCTTTATCTTGTTAAAGAAAATCTCATTCCTTAGGATATGGCACAACAAAAATAAACTGAAATATTAATGCTCAGCTGGTCACGTAGGGACTCCCTCTTAGAGCGGCATGACCCGCAGGGAATGCTTCCATGTGTGTAGTGAGGCCTTTTCACCCAGCAACTGTACTGTTAAAACACAGCTGTTAGAAAAGCAGCTTTACCACTAGACACGGTGAGAACACACAGGAATATCTTTGTTTGTGTTAACTAGCATTTCACACAATTCACATGTTTTGTCAACCACTATAAGCAGGATCTTGTCTATGAAACTGGCTGAGCAGGTTTATTCTTTTACAGAATGCAAATGAATGAGTAAAACAACTACGTCAACCGTCCTGTTGTAAATATAAAGTAGTATTAGACCTAAACTGCAGTGTTTTCACTTTTTAAAATTAGAATAATAATTAGCTTTTTCCTTCAGACTTTTTCCATTTGTGTGTGTAATTTTATATTTTACACCTTACAAAAACAAATAAACATGAGAGCACATTCTAAACTGCTAATACACTCTCTCTCTCTCTCTCTCTCTCCCACACACTACATGGCGTAGATTCCTATCAGTGTACACGTTGTTCCACAGTGGAATTATATTTTGGGCTTTCAGAAGGGTGCTGTGGAGGGGACTGGCGGTCCCTAACATTAGCCTTGGGTTTAAAAATGACCACTCATCACATGAAATCAGTAACGGCACTTAGATGTGACGGAGTGCGTGTTCACAAAGTCAGGCCCCTCTGGGATTATCACACTACTTGGCAAGTGTAAGCGACACTATCAATTTCACCTGGACCTGAGGAAAATCCTGTGCCATTGTTAAAACGGAAACAAGTTGCTAACAACATGGTGGTGACTAATTTACCAACTACCAATATTCCAGTTCTCTGCTTTTAATATGTTGCAGCAAATATTTTTTCTCTTTTTTGACAGAATAAATCAACCGCATCTTGTTTATGTCAATCTCACTAAAGTCTGAGAAAAAAATATACAGTATAAGCAATATGAGCTTGATTTTTCACATTTCATAAAAAAGTTATAATAATAATAATAATAATAATAATAATAAATAATAATATAATAAACGAATACATTAAATTATAAATTAAAAAAATTAATAAAAATGTATAATAATAAAAAATAAATAAATAATGAATTATTTGAGGTGAAAAGCAATAAAATAATAATAATAATAGTTCCACAGCAGCTAAGCATGATCAATATTTGCACTGCAAGCCTATCTGGAACGCCACTAACATGTTCAAGCGGAGTGATACAAACGGTGAAAAGTTCCAGTGCTGCTGGACTGTATAAGCTCTCTTGGAATGGCCTTCAGCCAAACAATTTAAATGATCGGAACTAGCTGTTGTATAATATTAATGTCAAAAGGCTGTCACAAGTCTGCAAAGATCATCAACCTCTCCTCAGAGAGTAATTGTAAACCAGCAATTACATATGTGTTCTAAAAAGCAAAAGGTTGAAGGTGTAGAGCTGAGCACTGCTAGCAGGATGTACGCCATCTACAGATGAAAGCAATTTAGTCCTTCAGAATTGAAGTGTCTGTCATAACATTCAAATAGTTCAAATAAAATAATATAACTTTTTGTAAGACTATAGAACTATGCATACACACAGGCTGTGATGAACTTCAGATAAGTGTGATATAAAAAGGAGAGATAGCCTACAATTCTCTATATCATTTGATGTTTTCATCAAGAATGCAAGGCAAAAAGTGTGCACTTTGTGCATTCATTTGAGTTGCTTATGCATTCAAAAAATAAGTAATGCCATCAAGGGTGTAAACGCAATAGTTATTGCAATGCTTACTTCTTTAAAATGTATTTTTAATATATTTTTCTTACACAAAAAGCTATAGTTTAAAAATTTCACGATGACAGGGGTAAGTTTTATTGAAACTAAATGCTAAATGCAATGACACTGGAGATTTATAACTATTTGAAACATTTTTAAAACGGATCTTTTCTGATAAGTGTGGTACAAGACATCCAGCTGCACTGGTAAAGCAGGGCAATACTGCCATCTAGCGTTCTGAGTAGAACTACACCAAGTTATTCGAATCACTGCGCTTCTTTCCACTGACTATTGGACATTTTGGCTATTTATAAATTAAACCTCAAGACTCACAATTTACACTCATTCGTTTACTTAATTTGTTATTACAATTTTCAACAGTGATGTGAACAGTCACAGTATAAACAATTATGTTGTAGATTTGTAACTGAAACTCTAGACCGAATTAACCAAATGTTATTTTTACCACATCTCAAAACTTATTGTTTAATCATTTAAACTATATCTTTATCTTTCTAAGGCTAATTTCATAGCAAGCCTTTCATGTAGCCTCTCCTGAATACATTTAAATAAATTATATTTTCAAACTTTTCGCTATCTAAAATATATAAACTTGATTTGAAATGGCACATGATAGAATATAATCCGCTCAAGTGATACTAAATTTACTTTTCAATTTGTCCAGATACCCGCACTTGCAGTCTTTGCACTTGACCACTTATATGACGTATTTCCTGTATTTGGGCCAAGTGTTCATGTGAGCATGAAGACCACAAGTGTTTGTAGAACTTTTCATCATCTGATGGGACACACTTATAGTGTTGTAAAAAAGTCTTTCCTGCATTTGAAAAGGAAAGGAAAGCGACGACAAAACAGTCACATACTTTTAAGACCCCCGCCCCTTACCCCGCTGAGGTCAGAGGAAGATGTGTGCGCGCGCTCGAAGACACACTAAAATACCGGAGTGCGCTCCTCCAGACATCACTGAGACTGCTGCTGCAGAGATGCTTGGATGATGTAGCCTACTCCATCATATATCACAAATAAACCAGACTATCTGCCACTAACCGACGCTTTGACGACTTTTTTTTTTCTTTTCTTCTGAACTATGATATTCATGGAAACGCACAAGTGACCTTGGCTAACTCAAGACCCATTGGAAGTTTTAAAACATCAATACGCGTTACAAAACGCCACAGAAAACTCGACATGAATGTTTCACACGGGCTACTGAACCGGACGATCTCTACAGCGAGGCAGCCTTTGGAAGGGGTCCGAGGATGCTGCAACTTCTCGTTGATCACGAGCGACGGGTTCGGTTCACCGATTCAGGACGAGCGCGATCAGTTCATCGTGCGTTTGGTGCAGATAGCGGTTCTCTGTGTGCTGTCACTGACTGTCATTTTCGGCATCTTTTTCCTCGGGTGCAATCTGCTCATCAAGTCCGAGAGTATGATCAATCTGCTGGTGGAGGACAGAAGACCTTCCAAAGATGCGGAAATGATGATTGCTGCATGAGTGGAGTAGACTGTGCCATAAACCAGACTCAAACTGTCAATTTCGCATGAATGACACCTGTTGGGACGATTTTCATCCCAATGCTTAACTAAATGTATTTTTATATTATTTTTTAGTTCATCTTGTTCCAGAACCTACTAATGTCGCAAACAATGCATTCAGCTTTTTTAAAACCCAGAAATGTGTTGTGTTAAACATTTGACTATATCTTCCATCAAATCGCATGAAGAAAAGAAAAATGCATTAGCCTAATCCAGATCATGAAATTGAGAATTTGTCATTTGTTTTGTATTTATATTTTCATTGATTCATGTGATTCGTTGATTCAGTTGAAAAAATTCGAGAATGTCTTAATGGGTTTAAGAAAGATCATTGTGTGAACTTGCATGCAAAATGGATTAAAAGGAAATGCAGAACTCTAAAAATATAGTTCCATTTTTGTTCCTAGATGACACTGTAGACTTTTCCAAAGGTTCAAAACATGACAGTCCAGTTAACTAACCTAGAACTAGTTATTATCTGTCCATCACATTAGATGATTAACTACCAGTCATAACGTTTCACATTCTTGACAAATACATAATTTATTGTATTCTGAAATATATCACAAAATTAATAATAATAATAATAAATGACTACTCAACCTCTCTGCAGGTCAGTCGCAAAGTTTCAAGCATAAACAGTCTTCGGTACAGGACAAACATGAATCAAGTTCTAAGGAAAAAAAAGTAATTAAAAGAAATAAAAAAACAAAAAAATTAAGTTAATTTCTATTTATCATGATTTCATCCCTTTCATCTCATTCTCTTTGGTATCTTGGCAGCTGCGTTGCACCCACAGTGCAGATCACTTACAATGCTTTGGTAGACTGTTAAATATCTCCACAAATACAATAAAAATATAAGGATTTTACATTTTTTGGTTAAAGGTACTTTTTGTAAACCAGTTTTCATATTTGGAATACTTTTGTATATTTCTATATATGTTTAAAAATACTATTTATTTTACATTTTTCATATTTTTTTTTAAACGGATGAATGCTGTTAACAAAATGCAACATGCTTCTTTTTTTCACGAACAAGCAGTTAAAAAGCCTAAATGATTCAAAATATGTCAGCTTTTGATTTGACATTCTGCTGACTCACCAACTGCCTTTCCACATGAGCCTTAGCCTGAGGTGAATATAACAAGTGGCACAATTTATTTTAAGTATTTTAAGTATTTTTCATTTAAGCAGCAAATGACAAAACATCAAATCCTTTATTTAAAACACTGCACATATAACAACACTTAAAATTACACAGTCTTCCAATGCTGGAACAGTGCATCTTCACCATTTCTTCTGTCTTAGGACTTTCATTGCAGTTGACTTTAAACACACACACACACACACACACACACACACACACACACACACAAACACAAAATGCTAAAACTATAGGGCTAACCATTAACTTTTGTTTAACCTAGCTAACATACAATTTTATTTTTTCAACTAGGCTACTGGCCAACGATGACTAGGTTACAACAGAATTTATGTTACCGCCATGCTGACGAGAAAATGTTACTAGGTTAAACTGGTGTGCAAAAATTTGACACACACACACACACAAACACTTTGCTTGCTGGTCTCGTAAGGTGCATCAATACACAGCGCAGATATTCTCCAGAATTCTTCCACTCCAGGGTCCAATCCCCAGGCACAACCCGCGGCGATATGAGCGGATCGATCCAGAACTAACATTAGGCCTATAAAAATTCTAAAGTGCATTTCAACCATCAATTTTATTTATTTAGCAAAAAATAAACTTTAAGTGAAAATAGACAAGGCTATATTAGCGAATAATTGTGTAGGATATAACCATTTCTCCTGCTCATTGGAACATACGCGAATGCTGAAAGACAGAACCAATCAATCACAGACAACCTGGGGCCCTCAGTATCTTAATTACATTAACAAACTGTTCCATTAAAATGGCAACCTTATTTTTTATTTGCACCTCAAATCAATGTTCTTAAACTAAAACCAGTAACATTCCAGAGATGTTGCATAATTCCCTAAAATAAGTTGGATAATACCTTCCTCTGTATTTGTACACACACTGCTGCATAAAAGCATGACATCACATGTGTCATCTGCAGGAACATGGTCAAAGCCATTCACTCTAGAATACATGTGACTGTTGAAAACGTGCCAAAGATGTTACTCGAATCAGTGCCTTAAAACAGATGGTGCTGAAATACATGCAATGGAGAACAGGGAGCCATAATCCAAATTAGAGATTAAGGCTGCATGCTATATCACTGACCCCAATCCTAGGACATTCAGCTCATAACACCCCACCGCACACACAAAACCGGCCACTGCTGCTTTTTTTTTTTTAATCATAGTGCTTTTTATGAAAATAATGCACTGCTTGTAATGCACTGCTATACCACACAGATGCTGGTTTCATACTATAAACAGCATAATCCAAAATTGTTCAGTTTTTGATTGATAAACAGGAGGCTCAGGTGGGATCTTTCTTTAAATATTCATATTTTTATTCAGTATACTGATGCAATAAATTAATCAAATGTGATGGTAAAGATGCTGTTTTTTAAACTATTCATCAAAAAAATCCTGAAAGAAATTATTTTATGAAGTTATAATTAATACATTATATTAAGTCTTAATATTAGATTAGATTATATTAAGCCTTAATATGTATTAAAAATAGGGCTGTCAAATGATTAATCACGATTAATCACATCCAAAATAAAAGTTTTGTTTACATAATATATGTGTATACTGTGTATATTTATTATGTATATATAAATACACACACATGCATGTATATATTTAAGAAGAATATGTTATGTTTATATATTAAATATATTTATATATAATATAAAATATAAGAATATAATATATATAAATGTATATACATGTAAATATTTTCTAAATATATAATTTATGTGTGTGTATTTATATATACATAATAAATATACCCTGTACACATACATATATTATGTAAACAAAACTTTTATTTTGGATGTGATTAATCGTGATTAATCATTTGACAGCCCTAATTAAAAATCAAGCAGCACAAACATTATAACATAATAATAATAGTTTCTTGAGCACCAAGTCAGCATATTAGAAGGATTTCTGAAAGATAATGATGAGTAATGAGTAATAACGCTGAAAATTCTCCTTTGCTATCATAGGAATAAGTTACATTTAAATTATTTAAGAAATTATTCAAATAATAAACTTATTTTAAATCACATATACAAGCATATATATTGTACATATATATGCTAATTTGATGAAGTGCAAATAAAAAATTATATCGCAAATTCCATCTGTGCCTGTCTAGGATGAATATATATTATGGATAGGTATCTTTATGCATATCTAGTGTTTAAATATTTTAAATATTTCACAGTCATGAAATAAATAATTGAAACTTTTTCAGTCTGTGCAGTTAGATCATGCCGTTTATGCATATCTTATTTTTCTCCCTCAGAATATCATGAAAATCTTGAAGACGGAACTAAGAAGAGATCTTGCTACGGGTTCTCATGAATTTTCCCCAGAGAGGCACTGAATGATTGATGCCATGATTGCTTTATATTTCTTCAGCCCTTCTTTAGAGATAGAGGGAGAGCGAGTGGTAGCATGGATGAAAGGAATGGAAGAAAAGGTCACTCCCGGTGGTAGTGGCTGTCAGACAGCGGTACGGTCCTGAGAAGTGACGTGGCATTACGAACTGACAGAGCTAGAGAAAGGCTATGGAACAGGGGAAATGTCAAAGTAGAAAAGAGGGAGAAAATGTGAGGTCTCTACAATAAATGTTAGCATAAATGTAAAAGCATAAAAAAGGGTCTAGGTGGGATGCAACCACCTTAACCTGTTATGCAACAAGCCATTGTGTAAAGCTCAAAGAGACAGAAATAAATTTGGATTTTTTACAGTGATTCTTTAGTAGGCCTACCAGAGAAATACTTTGTGCACAGGAAGTCACTGTTTGCTACCAACTGTCACTGAGACTTACTGACAGAGAAACAATTATAACGATGCCCTAAACTATTTTGAGGTGAATCCAAAACCATTCACCATCTATGAAATCTCTTCTTTTTAGATCATATCTGACAGCTTTAACTCCCACAAGTAATCAGTATTTTTATTCATCGTTGAGAGAATGTTATACAAAATCAAGGGTCTGCCCAAAAGCCACAGGGGACACAGCCTAAAAAAGATTCTCTGAAGACTAACTGCGTGACTTCGGGGAGGAAAACTTGCTGCGTTTAATCACACCATCTCATAGCCTCAGTTACCCTCGACTGACACTCAGCATGCAATATACAGTCAATATAAATCCCTCATTCAGAAGAGTTCTTTGAAGTCATTATGGCTTCATTACGTTTTTTGCAAATGTGAATGATTGAGATTTCATTCGTTAGCATTTTTACATAATTCCATCATTTAATTCCTAATTAAATGTACTATACATATACATAATTTTTTATATAAAACAAAAAAAATAACATCATCTACACCACACATTAACAGTCACACACAAAAATATATTCAGCATAATAAAGTACAATGTCACAGATCACTTTTTTCAACATGCACATTAGTTCAGTGAACTTAACTAACGTTGATGTTCAGATTAAATCTGGTTTAGTCTGGTTTACTATCCTTGTAGGGACACTCCATAGGCGTAATGGTTTTTCTAATGTAAAAACTGTATATTCTATCACCCTGCACCTAAACCTACCCCTCACAGAAAACTTTCTGGATTTTTACATTCCCAAAAAACTCATTCTGTATGATTTATAAGCTTGTTTTCCCCATGGGTCGGTATATTCAGGTTTAAGTAACCACTGGGATAGAAAAACGTGTACACACACACACACACACACAGAGGATAGACAAATAAATGAAGTGTTAGCCCAAAGAAACATCTCTTGACCTCTTATCAATGATAGCACTGGAGAAAAACAACATACATAGGCTAGTATTTAAATCTTTAAATAGATTTTAATTGAATGAGGCACCATGATGTCCAGACAGTGGACCTGGCTGAGCTTTCTCATCCTTTTTAATTCATCTTGCTAATTCAGTTGCTTTGTCGAGATATAGTTGCTATTGTTCTCTATCCCTCTGAATGTCTATCTCTGTTTTGTATGCACAAATGCAAATGCTCTAATGCGCTCCCCGTCGTCCCACAAGCCGCAGACTTTAGCTCAGCATTTGGGAGTAACAGCTGCAATACCTTTCCATCACAGTCAGGACAGAGCGACCCATCACTCCAGTGATGTGTGAGGAACAGGAAGTGGCAGACTGTTTTTCCCCCCTTCCCTTCCTTTTTGTTCCGTCCAATGAATCTAAATGTGATTGACAGCAAAAGGCATTTTAAACCCAGCCACTGTACTGCAAAGTGCAAATGTTTGTACAGCACACCAAATATTGCATAACTAGATTTCAGTGAGAACTGACAGATTGAGTTGCTGGCTGCATGTTATTACACATTTTATCTTCTGATGAAAGGCCTACGAGAGTTTTATGGGTGTCGATATCTAAGTCATCTGAGGCAGACATACTTTGAATTTCAAAACAAACAAACAAAACTTGACACTGCATTTTATTTATTAATATGAATTTACCGTTTAAATCTTCACTGTAAAAAAAAAACTTTTTTCGTATTACAGATTTAACTTAAACTTATAGTAAAAAAAAAAACAACAACAAACATTTGTTACAACTCATAATGTAAATATACCAAATGCATTAAAGCACAGGGACCCATTTCAATAAGATACTTGAACTGAGTTGATTTACCCTGAGATGGGAAACTCAAGAGTCTTTGGGTTCAACATAATAAAACATAAAAGGTTCACGAGTGAAAGCTACATGACTTTACAAACATTTTAATTATTAAATAAATATAATTTAGTGTCTATTTTAATCTGCAGCAGCTTTCCACATAGTCCAGTGCTCTTTTCACATAATTAAATGTTCTCCAATCCAAACTGTTAATGTGTGGAATCTATATTCAGTGGAGGCCTAGGTTTCCTGATCTAATGATTTTAACAGAAATTATTTCATAATTTCACCTGTATATCATTTTAAGTATAAATAAGAAAATACAAAATAATTTGCCTAGCTAAAAGATTAACAGTGAAACAATATTAATAATAATTAATATAATGAAGTTCTTTGAGGTCTTTTTTTTTTACAATTGATTGCTGAAACAATATCGTGTGTTGAATTTGTATGAAATGAGATTGTGAGCCTGTGGTGTGAAGCAGGTCCTCTGAATCTGAAGGAACAGTGGTGTAATCAAATTCATGCTGTATATCTACCAACTGTCAGAAACGTCTTGCTGAACCTTTTCAAACACGCTGTCTCAAACTGCAGCGTGTTAAGTCCTTCTGAACAGCTCTTTCACACAGTGCTTACGCAGATGGTGACCCAGACGGTGTGGAGACCTCAACCTAAGCTCTGAGTCCTTTAATTATCACATTGCATGCAAATTATACACTGCATCCTTTCCCCACTGACTGTACTGTCTGGGCTTCAGGAACCCTCACAAACACAGAGAGCACTATTTAAAGCAAATATTGAATGCTTTAAGTGCATGACAACGATTTAAGTATGTCACTGCTCTGCATTAAATGAGATAAAATCTTGTTAAAGTTAAATCAAGTTTTATTGTTGGAAGGGGAAAACTTTAAGCTGGATGAATTTAGTGCAAATATTATAGAGAACACTGAAGAAAAGAACTTTGATCTTCTTTAAAATCCATTTTGTCCAAAGATCAAACATCTTAAGTGTCTTTTTCCCCTTTATCGTTCTGCTAGCCATACTGATAAACTATCAACATTGAAATACCAGCAGAAACAGATGAAACCATTCTTTTCTGAAGACAACAATGAAAACTTATTTTAACCCAGTGTCACAAATGTCTTGATGAGGACTAAAATCTGTAGGATGTTCATATTACTATTTTTGCAATGTGTATATTGTGCAAATACGTACCTGTACACATAAAACAACTTAAAATATGCCATACAACCGATCACACAGTGCAATGTGCTTTACTGCCTAACCCTAACAGCCAAAGTTGGTACATTTTTATACAAACTCAGACTTTTGACATTAAAATTTAAAATGTAAAAATAGGTTATTTTTAAGATGGGAACCGGGCACCACTCACTGAATTAAACGCTATAGCATATAGTTTCTACCAAATAAGAAAAAACATGCTTTGGTAAATCTTTATGACATAAGTCATAATTAAGACAAAATTTTGACAGTCAATTGTGAGTTGAAAAGCGAAAATAAAATATTAAGTCAATTATGACAAATTTAAATTGACAGTCAATCGCGATTAAATCAAAATAAAATATTAAGTCAATTTTGAGATACAATTAAGATCCAAAACGAAAGTCAACTGACATAAAAAGTGGAAATGAAGAGAAAATAAGATATGTAGGGGAAAAATAATCTAAATTGAGATACTAAGTCAATTATGAGATAATTAAAATTAAAAGTTAAATCATGACAATCAGTTAAGTCAAGTCAACATTGAGACACTGTCATAAATTGAAATTGACAATTTGAAAGTAACAATCATAATTAAGCTAAATTATGAAGTCGAAATTATGATACCAAGTCATACTAATGAGAAAAAGAGGCAAACATTGAATTCCACTGAACTATGAAATTCTACTAAATAACTATTAATGGTCCAGTAAACAGCAACCAAACGCTGATGTTAGGCGTTCTCTGACGTAACTGTAAAACGCTGGCAGAATGGAAAGACAACACAGGCTGCTCGAATTGCTCTCTGGGGAAAATTAATTGAAGGACAGAATACATTTGCAAATTATGAATAGTATACAGCAATCCAGAGCAAGGGCAGAGAACCACACTCATACAACACCACTATTTTCTGCTCTAAAAGATGCATTCATGTCCAATTTTATCTTCCAAGCATAGCCTATTAAATGACCCCTTTAAAACCCAGATAAATGAGAAAAATTATTTTTCTATCAGTATAGCTGATGGGTACGAGTGCCCCACTTCTAGACGGTCCTATTCTGCAGACCATCATGGCTAATGATGAACTGACACACTTGTGTCAAAACATAAAATGCTGAGCGAATAGAAGCGTGTGAGAGACTATGCTGGCTAATTTCAGCATCTGTTGGAAGGGAGAAAACCAGATGCAAATGAGGGGTCTAAATTATTAGTCACGTTGCAGCATGTTTTGTGTGTAATCTAGGATTTGTCTCTGCATTCAGATCTGATTTAGTTATGGCTTAAGATTAAAGAATTGAGGAACGGGGCAATATTCTATCCCATATTAATGTGCTATGGGAGAAGAAAACTGTGGTGCCATCAGGTTATTATTTTTATCATTTCCCAAATACCATTCATGAAGCTATATTATAAAAGCTCATAAGAAGGAGAAGAAGAAATGTATGGTTTAAAAGTTGTATTTTTGTTCTTTATCTGAAGCATTATCCATAATATTTAAGTTCACTGCTGTTTAGAAGTTTGGGGTCAGTCTTTTTTATTTTATTAATACTTTTATTCAGCAGAGATGCATACAATTAATTAAGAGTGATAGTAAAGACTTAAATTGTTACAAACAAAAACTTGTTCTTTTGAACTTTCTATTAACCAAATCCTGAAAAAAAAAAGGTTCAACATTAAGCAACACATTCATTTAACACCGAAAATAAATGTTACTTGAGCACAAAATACAACCATATTAGAATGATTTGCCATCACAGTAAGAAATGCTCTCAAAACATTAAATAGATTTTAAATTTTAATATATTATAAAGCAATGTTAAGTTCATTTTAAGATTTTAAGCTGTAATATTTTAAAATGCTGTTTTTACTGTATTTTATCACCAAATAAAATAACCTTAGTGAGCATAAAGACTTCAAAAACAGTAAATCTTACTGACCCCAAACTTTTCAACAGTAGTCTATATATTAAGTAATGATACTTGGTCATTATTTCTTTCATCATATTTAATAATTCTAGCCTTTTTACAATTAATTCAAAGGCCCTGCAGATACATTTATAAAATAAGAAATATTCTATGCTGTCTATAAATAGGTCATAAAACAAAAAGCATGTATACTTACATAAGCATTTGAAAAAAGAAAATTTTTTTTAGATTAGGTATAGGATATAATCTTGAATTTTAACCATCATGCAACAATCAAAGAATCACAAAACTCCAACAGCATTGCATTTAATTTGCTCACATGCCCAAAGCGCGAAGTTTAAAAATGAAAGTGAGATTGTAAACTGCTCCTCGGAGCAATAGTGCACCAAAGGAAGCGCTACACAGCTGTGTTTAACAGGCACATAGATACAGAGGCGCCAGAGGGGGCGAGCAATCAGCCCTGCCTAGTGCCTACGCAAACACGCATACACAGAGACCCTGTCATTTGTGCAAATGTCTGTTGTCAGTGCAGCTAGCAGGGGAGAGCTGGTGTGGCCAGCTGTCTGTGCGGGTTAAACAAGGCAGAGAAGATGAGGAAGAGGGGGCAGACCTGTGGCCCTGCCATACTAACTCATGCTCCATTCATATTGCCACAGACACAGGGTTACACTAGCCCATCGTTTCTGGGACTCAAATAAGCCACTGTAACGGAAAAAGGACAAAACTTTCACACACTAATTAAAAATGCTCAAAGCACACTGTGGGTGAGGACAAATCTCCCACAAAAAAAAAAAAAGTAAATGGTAGGGAAAGAAAAATATTTTAAGACTTACAATAAAGCAACAACTTCCAGCATTTATCAATCTGTTAATTTGTAAACACTATTGTTAGTTAATGTACTGACATTAATCTCAGATTAATCTATTTACAAAAATCCTGTATTTGTGTTCTTGTGGAAACTGAAGCATAAACACAAGTGTAAAAAATTTACTCTATACACAAAAAAAAAGTTTTTTCTATGTGTTCTTTTGGAAAATTTATATTTATATATTTTATATATATATATAAAAAATATATTTCAAAATCATATAAATGTAATTTGTATTTTTCAATTTAGTGTTTGTAATTATAACTGTTAATGTTAATATTAAAAACCTAAGTAAAAATTCTGTTAAAGGGATACTCCATCCCAAAATGAATTTTGTCATTAATCACTTACCTCCATGTCGTTCCAAACCCGTAAAAGCTTTGTTCATCATCGAAACACAATTGAAGATATTTTGGATGAAAACTGGGAGGCTTGAGACTGTCCCATAGACTGCCAAATAAATAACAGGGTCATGGTCCAGGAAAGTATGAAAAGCATCATCTGAATAGTCCATCTGCCATCAGTGATTCAACCGTAACGTTATGAAGTGATGAGAATACTTTGTACACGAACTAAACATAACTTTATTCAACAATTCCTCTCCTCTGTGTCTCTCCAAATCTGAGCAGTATGCAGGCGCCGTATGGCTCTTCTGTGTCAGCCGCGCTACAAGGACACGTTTTTTACGTGTATTTACGCTATGAAGTGCCGTGTCTATGAAGTGCCGTGTCGTTTGGTTTGAAAGCAAACAGTGCAGCCGCCTGCGTACTGCTCAGATTTGTCAAAATGACGATACACTGATTTGGAGAGACACAGAGGAGAGGAATTGTTGAATAAAGTTATTATTTTTGTTTTCTTCGTGTACAAAAAGTATTCTTGTCGCTTCATAACGTTACGGTTGGATCACTGATGGCAGATGGACTATTCTGACTACGCTTTTCATATTTTCCTGGACCTTGACCTTATTTGGCAGTCTATGGGACAGTCTCAAGCCTTCCGTTTTTCTTCCAAAATATCTTAAATTGTGTTCCGAAGACGAACAAAGCTTTTACGGGTTTGGAACGACATGGGGGCAAGTGAGTTCCGAAGACGAACAAAGCTTTTACGGGTTTGGATTTGTTTGGTTTAAAGTTATTGTATTCATTTTAAATTTAGTTGTATTAGACTTAATTTGGGATTGTAATTTATATATATATAAAAAAAAAAAAATAATAATAATAATAAAATAAATAATGCAATGGAGGTTTGCAAATCTTTAATGAATCATACAGGTCAAGATTAAAGATAACCACTTCCACAAAGCAAAAAGTGGAAAGCAAATGGTCCAGAAAGATTGGCACTGAATGGCGTCTCATTTGAAATATTACACCCAATTCTTTGCTTTAATAAGGAGCGTCTCTACACATGGACCATAACAGTTTACAGACGGTGTTTAAACTTGTAGAAAATAGGAAAAGGGAAAATTCACAACACTTTAAAATTAAAAACTTTAAAATATAAGTATACTTTAAACAAGTTAGGCTAGAAAAATCACACAGGGCTTAAAGTATTAAATAAGTAAGATTAGTAGGTGAAGTCCATCCAGAGGTGACGCATCCTTAGTAAAAAGAGGGAGGAAATGTAGTGAGAATGACAATAATGTTAAATAAATACACACACACACACTCAGGGGCAGGTTGCATACACTGGCTGGACTAGTCTTAAAGTTATCCTATCCCCCCCCCCCCCCAAGACTGATCATAACTTCTTAAATTCTGTTACAAAAAGTAGATTGGTCTAATTTAAATCTGAAAAGACTGATTATCCGTGGTCTACTACTAGTTTGTGAAACTAATTCTTAAGACAGTCTTAACATAGTGGCTGTGTTTATGCAACTAGTCTTGGTTTATAAAATGCCACAGGACTGGTTGAATCAGCCAAGAGTGCTGCTGCCATCTACAGGAGCGTTAATAACTCCCATGGACAGAAGAGCAGGCTAGTTTAAAAGCTAAAACCCCTGATTGAAATACAGTATAAAAGTTCTTACAGAGTTTCCATGGAAGAGTCCGTGGTGCCCTAAGTCCATCGGATAAACTGATGGTGGTAGATGGCTCTGGCCTAACAAAAGCATGAGTGCAAATGTAAAGCAAAAAAATAAAATAAATTATAATTCACTTGAGTGGAGTCACTTTAGCCCTGTTTTGTCAGAAAACATCAGACAAGGGTCATGTTTTTTTCCATGCAGGAATAAGTAAATAGTATGTTTGAATTAGTCCCCCTAGTGGTTAAACGATCACTTGCAATCAAACCATTACAAGGGTAATTTACCCAAAAATGTAATACTCAGAAACACTGCTTTTTTTGGCTTACTGGGTCAGAGGATTTAAGGTCAAGGAAAAAGAACATGAGGACTCACTTGTTTTGGGCAAGCTGATTGTTGGATGCACCCCAGACAAACATAGCAGCATTATCATCAGCCTCTGCAATCATAGGACCAAACAGAGGGAATCATCCAGAAAGAAAGGATTTATTCATTTAAACCAAAATCAAAATACAGAAACTATACATTAAATAAGGCAAACTGGCAGTGCCACAGTAGTGAAAAGTCAGAAGCCTACGAAAACTAAACGCAACAGGTCACAGACCTGTTTCCCAGTCCTCATAGGATGAAGGGTTTGCGCAGGTGTTAACAGGGACCTGAAACTTCTCCAGCAGCTCTACATTTCCTAAAACATAAAAAAAATAAAAATTCTAAAACCATAACAAGAAAGTTTAATAGCTATGATACGGTTTTTGAAATCAAATCTTTGTACAGCTATGACAGGAAACAGGGGCATCAAACGGTTAATCTACAAAAAAAAAAAAAAAAAAAAAGCATATACATAAACCCAAATAAGAAATAAAACAGTTATCGTATAAAGGTGTCCTAAACTACTGAAACATTGGTGTCTCAATTTAGAGCAGTCAATGCAATTCAGGAAAGAAATCGATTAAATCTATATGTGGGGTGGGTGTATGAAAATATTCAGATGTAACCCTCTTTGTAATCTTTAACATTTTCATAAGTTACTAATTTAATTACACATTTTTTCTCAGTAACTAATGGATTACAGTTACATTTATTTTGTAATTAAATTACATGTAACTAGTTACTCCCCAACACTGATCCTGATTGACAAATGAATGCATCTTTAATGTCAAGATTTTGGAAAACTACAGTAGTTTTAAAATCAACATTTTGATTTCACTGGTTCATCTCACTTTCATCCAAACACCACAACAAAAGCAGTTGTTTTTGTCCCATGAAAGAACAACGAAAATATAACTAACAGCCCAAGCTCAAACATGCAACACTAACCATCTTCAGCATTCAGTGTCCTCTTGTCTTCACAGTTCGCTATGTGATGAGACAGCTCATGTTTGGGAATCAAGTGTCTGGCGTTGAAGGGGCAAGTCTTCAGTTCACTAGCCAGTTTGGGGTGGTTCTGAAACAGATGGGGGTGGACAGATAACGTCCTCACAACACCAACGTTGTCAAGAAAAAACAAACCAATGCCAAGAACACAACACCTTCACAATGTCAATGAATACGATATCAAAAACAAACACATGGAGAAGGTCCATCCCCAGCCATAACCCACCTTCCTGCACTTGAGAACATGTATGATCTGGTGGTTTTTGTCATATGGGCACTGCACAAGCCTGTTGGGGTCACCGGCGTCATCAGGGTCTTCACCATAAGCTGTGAAAACAAGAAGCACCATCATAAAACTTGGTTGTTTTTCTGGATGGTTCACACAGGACGCCCTTTTCCGTTCCACTGCGCTACTTGTCCATTGTTTTTCTATGTGAACGCGCTAGATGGACGTGTTTGACTGTAATATTGTGACTTCAGAAATAGTAGGCCTGTGATAAACCCGACTGCTAAATTACCGTCCTCTTCATTCCAGCCATGCTGCTGATGATCAGAGCTGACTCCAGACGCACCGACGCTGCTCCCGAATCTAACAGAGGCCATGCTCGCTGCCTTCTGGGGACTTGGGTAGCTCGCTTGACCTTGCGTTTTCCGTTGGCTTCGATAAAATGTCACCCTGAATAAAATACGCCCAATTTAAAAACAAGCCAAGTTAAAAAAAAACACAATGATTAGTAGAAAAGCGGCTCGTGCTATACATGAAAGTTAAAGCACTTGAAAAAGGGGACGTCGAACGCCAAAAGTCAAAGTAGTTCGATCAAAAACATTTGCAATTTTTCTTCACAACTTGCAATACTTTCTAATTTCCTTACATAGCATTATCTTGTCAGAATACTTACAACTTGGCTTTTGTAGTCTTGAGGTATGGCACGTGCTCCCCTCCACTTGATTGACTGTAGAATGTCACGTGACCTACTGCTTATAAACCTTACTTTGTTTCGTCATTACAATATTATCATAATTATATATTATGGTCAACACTTTTCCAAATAGAGACAGAAAACAAATAAAACAAACAAAAAACTAGCAAAACGGCTTTATATAAAATAAAGTTAAATAAAACAATTCAGTTCAATTCAGTTAGATTAAATTAGATTAGAAACAGCCGTGCTGCTTAATTTTATTTCTTTCTGGAACCTGTGACCCTTTTTTCAGGATTCTTTGATGAATAAAAAGTTAAAAAGAACAGCATTTATTCAAAGTCTAAATATTTTGTAACAATATACACTACCTTCACAAGTTTGGGGTCAGCAATTATTATTATTATTATTTATTTAGTTTTTTTTTTTTTGCTGAAAGAATTATTATTATTATTTTTTTTTTATTTGTTTTTTTTTTTTTATAAAAAGTGATAATAAACTTTTATATTGTTAGAAAATATTTCTATTTTAAATCAGTGCTGTCGCTTTTAACTTTATTTATAAAATAATCCTGAAAAAAAGTTTTACAGGTTCCAAAAAAAATATTGAGCAGCACAACTGTTTCCAACATTGATAATAAATCAGCATATAATAATGATTTCTGAAGGATCATGTGACACTGAAGACTGGAGTAATGATGCTGAAAAATAGCCTTTGCATTACAGAAATAAGTTATACTTTAAAGTATATTAAAATAGAAAACCATTATTTTGTATGGTAATAATATTTTACAATATTACGTTTTTTTTCTGTATTTTTGGTCAAATAAATACAGCCTTGATGAACAGAAGAGACTTCTGTAAAACACATTCAAAATGTTGCTGATCCCAAACTTTTGAACAGCAGTGTACAAATATATAAATTTTTAATTTGCTTGAGCCAAGAAGACTAATAGGGTTTTGAAATGAGGACTCCAATCACACAAATACTACGGTATCTATTGAAAAAAATTAAAAATAAATAAAAAGCGGTGTGCTATCAGAGCAGTTTCTCAACGGTTCTGGGTGCTATATTTGCGGTTATTGAAGCAGCCAATCACAACGCTGCGCCTGCATCCCATTTTCTGAAGACACGCCCACGTAATCTGTCAGCTGTTCAGTCCAAGATGGCGCTGTCCTGTAGAGGGGTGTGCCGCGGAGCTTCACTGGTCTTACTGTACGGAAAACGACCTGTCGGGGTCAAAGCAAGCCTCTGCACGCCTAGACTCGTTTCCACAACATCCAGGTACTATTCATAACAAGTTCAGGATGATCGATCATATGTAAGCGGTGGTGTGCATACCATACAGCTAGGTTTTCTTGCATATAGACTCGTTATAAAATGATACTGAAGATAATGTATCATGAATTATACAAGTGGAGCCACTGGAAATATTTCTCATTGTCTGTCCTCCTTTTAGTTGTTGTCCAGAGAGTTTATCAGGAAATACAGTTCATGCCCTGCCCTGTTATAACATCTCACAAATTTATTTATGTATGTATGTATAGTAGTTTGTGGTTTGTTAGACATTACTCACCTTCACAAGCAAGACATGGAATTGGTCGAAGTGTAGTGTCCGGTCTGAAATGGGCCAATGAGAAATATGAGAGATTCCTGCAACGTCGCTTTCCAAGATTTTACGCTCTCTATCACACTTTTATGAGAGGTCAGAGTGAATATATGTTTAAAATCATTACTGAATTTTTAACAGGGCAAATGTGTTATCATATAGGCTTTATGATTTTCTATAAAGGTTTCCGACTCCTGTTTCAAGATGGTAAGAAAGTGAGAAGAATCGTAGTCTGCATGCTCAGTGAAAAAACAGATTACCAGAATTTGCATTACCGTGATATGGAGAAAATCAGGCAGGTGGGTCAAAGAACTGAAGCAGACATTTATGGGCTATATTGCTGTTGTATTAAATTGTTATCATTTTTGTGTGTTGCTTTCAGGTACGCAGGGACTTAATCAAAGCCATCCCATTGGTCATCTTATCAATACCTCCTTTTGCCAACTATATGGTCTTCATCCTTATGTGAGTATTTAGCATCTTACTACGCTGATTATTCAGTGTTTTGCCTTTTTAGCAATTATGGAGTATTTTTGCACTGATTGAATACTGCATGTCTCCTTTATTATCTGTCACTCTTCCAGTCATTGATCTGATGATACTTCCATCCTCAGGAATGTGATTTTTCTGTATCTATTCAAATTTCTGTATTTTCTGACCTGGGATGTATGACCTTACATTAATTTAGTTTAGTTTAACTTTAACTTTATTGTCCATTCTGTTTGTCAGAGCAGACATTTGTCGTTGACTGGTGACATGAATACATCCACTTTCACATTAATGCTTAAAAACACGTCACACATTAACAACACGAACATAGAATTGAATTTAAATAGAATTTAAACAGCTGACGATACCCCTATCATTCCTTACACATTTCAAACCATCCACAGTAATATAGAAAAATAATTTAATGTTTAATAATATTTTCAATAATAATAGTTTATTATTGTTATTATTAAATAGGGACAGGTGGATGTTTTTCTGCGTTCTTGTCCTAAGCTGATCACATGCATGCATCATCCTCTAGGTACCTCTATCCTCGCCAGCTTCTGATCCGGCACTTCTGGACCCCACAGCAGCTGGTGGAGTTTCAGGGGGTGTATCATACCCAGAGAGCACAGCACCACTGGGCTATAGTCAAAGGGCTAGAGAGCACGTCAACATCTGTCCAAGACAGCCGCCTCAAAAGCCGCCTCATGGAGCTCTGCAGTAAGGTAGCATGAGCTAATTCATAATGTTGAGATGTATATGCAAAACCATACCCTTTATAATTTTATTTAGATTTTGACTTAATAATAAATATAAATGTGTGTCTGCAGGTCCGAAGTGGAGTCCATCCTGTGGTGTCTGATGTCCATGCAGTGAGAACTTTGTTCTCTGGGCCTCCCTTGGGTATCAGAAAAATGTATGCAGATCAGACGGTGAGCTTCAAATATTCGGCTAGTTAAACAATGAACTGCACTTTAATGTTTGTTATTTAGTATTTGTCTCATTTAAAATGTATTTGCAGAGGCACCTGTGTCCTTTGCTTTTCCTGACGCCCCGCCTCCCAGCCTTCTGGATTCGTCGACGCTTGAAAAGCCACGCCTTAGAACTCATGCAGCTTGACCGCGCCATTGTTCGATTAGGAGTGCACCAATTAAATGACGCGGAGCTCAGAGAGGTCAGGGGTCACTCTTTATTGCCTATTAAATTTTTTAAGCAGACTTTCTTTTGTGATTTTTTTAAGACTATTTTTATATCACATCTCCTAGGCGTGTTACACGAGAGGACTGAATCCTGACCGTCTGAGTCCCGGACAGTGCCGGGAATGGCTCACACAGTGGTTGCAGTTCTCAACACACCTTAAAGGTACACAAGCCATAAGATCAAGGCTGTGTTCAGCATAGCGTACTAGCATGCTACTTTTATGGTGCATTCACGCCAGGTCATAATAACTAAATGAAAACCTGGATGTTCTACTCTGAAGGTTGTTTTCTTAAATAAAATAAATAAATAAAATAAAAATTCCCAGAAATCTCCACTTAAATAGAACTTACATACACTAAACTTTACAGTTGTATTGCTATCTGTTTTCTTAGGTTTGTTTTTTGTTTTTTTGCACAGAGGGGTTTGAATATGCATTTGTCTGATGTTATAAAACATTTTATTCCTAAAAACATGGTGAAATCATTTTCTGGCTGCTGAAAGTGTTTTCTGATTTATGGAGCGATAAAAACAGATGTGCAAAATCCCCTCTGTGAAAAGCATTTAAAGTTAATGTGAAATAAGAATTTTGAACCTGGCCTTATCCAGTGTTCAGATTTCTGTTCTGGATATGTATGCAAATTAGTGCATATTTAATTAGATAATTTGAACAAAATTTCATTTGCAACGTTTCTGTATGCACATTTTTCTGTAGACAATACAATATGTCTAGTGTACAACTGAAAGCATTGCCAAGAATACTGTATCCCACAATGCAGTGCAGTGTTATGAATGAACCTGCCAAAATGTAAGATTTTTTTTTTTACCCAAAATTTAACAATTCTAGATGATTACAAGGGATAACAGTATAGCATATTAATATTACTAATTACAGTTTAAATATTTTTTTTAGTATAGTGAGTACTGCACAGTATTCAGTATTTGAACATAGATGTACTCTAAAGTTAGCTTTTAATATACCCTAAATGTTTCTTAATTGGTCAGTTGAGGTTTGTGTTGAATGGCATGAACAAATAACAGAAGAAACCAGTGTTTTGCTTTTGAAACTGAGATGACAGTTACTGTGTTCAGTGTGTTGCACATTTATTGTGGTATTCTGTTTCCTTCCTGTTTGACCAGAGTCAGAGACCTCCCTCTATCTGCACTGTATGGTGCTGCTCACTGTAAACTACACTAAACAGCCACGCCACTGACCACAGAAAGAAGTAGATGACTTCTCTTTCTAATGCCCAGTGCTGAAAATCCACCAAAACACCCAAAGGCAAAACACCATGGGAACAAACAGACTCATGTTTGCAAATCCAAGCAGGGCAAAACCTTTTCTTTTCTTTTTTTTACCATGAGTCCTTTGGCTATAGATAGGACGGTCATTGTCACTGAAAGATGTCATCGGGATTCTGGAACTTGTGGAATAATTTCATTAATTTGTTTTCTTCCATATAGACAGGCTGTGTAATTAGTGACGTACATTTACACTATGAGAGGTTCGAACCACATCTGAGACAAAAAGCACACTGAACAGATGCCAAATGCAACCATTTGGAATTAAAACTCATTGGTTTTATCTTGAAAAATTTTCATTCTGAATATTTATTCTGCTAACAATAGCTGTAATAATTTACAGTCATTCGTGAATTTCGTTTTGAGGCATTTTGTAACTTTGTTTAAAATATGCACTGACAAGTATCACCTATCACATTTATTTTTCTAATGTCTCTCTCGGATTGCTTAAAATGTTTTACTATAGAAATCCCATTTTTTGTGTTTTAAATCAGATGCCAGGACTGAAAAAGGAGTTTAAAGAATTTTTAAATACTTTGAGATTAATTGTGTTAATTTGTATTTTTTGATTTATTATGATTTTAATTTATTTTATTATTTATTTTTGAGTTCTCAAAACAACACAAAGAATATTACACCTTGTTCCTGACCTATCCAATAAGAAGCTGTTTTCGATCATCTTATTCAGCCTTTTAACAGGTGCCTTTTACTTAAAAACACCAGAACAAATGAGGTACATTAACTGCCGTTATCTTATGTTGCCAAATGTGTTGCATTATTTTAATTTTATATAAAGAGACAATGCTTTTCGTTTCAGTGTTAAAGTACATAGTGAATGCAGTATGAGAAGACCTGAACTTCTATTAAAAGACTTCAAACTTTATGGTCTCTTGTTTGCATCCTTCATCAAAGTAGCATTGATTCACCAACCAAAGTAGTAAGTTGAATTAACTCTAAATATTTAAGTTCATTACCTTCTATTCAACACAACGACAAACTTGTTTAGAACATTTTATTATTTCGACAAGAATGTTCTATTAATGTATAAAATTTGGCATATCGGTAATTGATTGTTGTCCTGTAACCCAAAGGAATGTCACTGCGGTAAAGATCAAGTTTAAAACAATGTCTAAAGTATAAATCTGAGACTTAACAGGAGACTAATCTACTGGATTAGTCATAGAAGCACAGACGTCATAGATATTTCATTCTCAAAGAAAATGAGTACTCTCGTCTTACACAGCAAGGGGATAATAATTGCTATTAACACCTGAACAGTCTCTGAAAGCTGTAAGTGATGTGCTGATATGGGTGAAGTGCTGTAACTAGATGTGATCACATGACCTCATAGCCATTACGGATGGCTTGTATCAGAATGCAGGACAACACAATGCCTGTGATCTACAAAAAAAAAACAAATGTATTGGTTAGTGTACGAAGAAGAGAAAGTTGCAATGACGTTTTTATGCGCACATAATAGAAAAACTAATCTTGCAGGTCTTACCTGCACAAATGCAATGATCAGAGCTGTCACAGCGATCATCAGGAAGTTCTTCTTTAGAAACTTGTCCAGAATAGGCTGACATCCCTGTGTTAATCAAACACATAAACAAAATCTAAGTGCTTAGCACATTCCACATTTTATGTCCAATAAATAATTTGAACTAGTCTTATTTAAAAAAAAAAGAACATTTAAAAACTCCACATTTCATTTTTTAAAGAACTTCTTTGTAAAAATGCCACAGTACAAAAAAAAAAGTTTCTTACTTCCGTGTAGATTTTACTGGTGTCTCGGATAGCTCCTTCACCACAATTCTGAGTGACATTTTTACAGCAGGAGTCTGGGACTGAATTGGGAGCCAAGAATTTTGAGTTCAACCAATCAACAGACGAGTTTTTTCCACAGCACTTGTACTAGAAGAAAGACATTACAAATTCAACTTACAAATTACCTGGTCTTTTTGTAAATAATATATACAGGTGCTTCTCAATAAATTAGAATGTTGTGGAAAAGTTCATTTATTTCTGTAATTCAACTCAAATTGTTAAACTTGTGTATTAAATAAATTCAGTGCACACAGACTGAAGTAGTTTAAGTAGTTTAAGTCTTTGGTTCTTTTAATTGTGATGATTTTGGCTCACATTTAACAAATTCGGTTTACTCTAAGCCTTTCTTTCTCATTTCAGTTGCCTAAAACTGATCTAATAGTTAATATATACTCAGGAGTGGCTTAACAAGAGGAATACGACAACTGTAGCCAAATTCCTTGACATGTCTGTGTGTGGTGGCTCTTGATGCCTTGACCCCAGCCTCAGTCCATTCCTTGTGAAGTTCACTCAAATCCTTGAATTGATTTTGCTTGACAATCCTCATAAGGCTGCGGTTCTCTCGGTTGGTTGTGCATCTTTTTCTTCCACAGTTTTTCCTTCCAATCAACTTTCTGTTAACATGCTTGGATACAGCCAGCTTCTTTGGCAATGTATGTGGCTTACCCTCCTTGTGAAGGGTGTCAATGATTGTCTTCTCCATGATTGTGTAGCCTAGTTATTTTGTTTTGGTTTACGTTCCTGGAGGACCCCCAACACTGCACATTTTGCATGTCTCCTTTGTCTGACACACCCATTTCAAGTCTGTGAGTTTCTACTAATGAGCAGGTGACCTGAATCAGGTGTGTTTGATTAAGGAGACATGCAAAATGTGCAGTGTTGGCGGTCCTTCAGGAACGTGGTTGAGAACCACTGGCCTAGTGAACCAAACTGAGAGACCATTTTGAAGGCTCAGGAAACCTTTGCAGGTGTTTTGAGTTGATTAGCTGATTGTCATGTCACCATATTCTAATTTGTTGAGATGGTGAATTGGTGGGTTTTTGTTAAAAGTGAGCCAAAATCATCACAATTAAAAGAACCAAAGACTTAAACTGTCAGTTTAGCGTCAACAGATGGCACTAAGCAAACAAAATGGGAGAAACTCTTGAGACACAATCATGTGCACGTGAAAATGGAAATTGGAGCAGGATCACAGGTCTTGTTTGGACAAGCAGCACATCCAAAATGTGAGAGGTTTAGGTTTACTAACATCTTGCTGTAAAGTATCTAGGATTCGACTGTTTTCGGTTTCATTGTATTCTGTGACCATGATGTCAAAGCCTTTATTCAGTACATCAGTCATCTGCAGAGAAACAGAAATTATTATGAGCCAAATGGTTCTAGGAAATGGATTAATAAAAATGAAGTGCCAATGAGAAGAGTGCTCACAGTTCCCAACAAGACATATCCAACGATGGCGGCTCCGATTTCAATGATGATGATGAAGGAGAGAAAAACAGCAAACTAGGAAAGAACAAATAAAGTAGAGGTGACTGATAAAGGTGAAGAAAGTCAAGGAATAGCGTTTCAAAGATTTTAATGATTTTATTGAGAGAGGGTAGGTGCTGTGCTACTGTATTTGTTTAGGCATACAATGGCATATTCTGAGGCACATCATTATTGCTTCAATACTGTTTATTATTTTTTTATTAGTAGTATTATTTCTTGTTCCAGATTTTTACACACATTTCCCAAATCTGTTATGTTAATCTATTTACATATTTAAATATATATCATGTAATGGAATGTTTCAATAATTAAATTAGAAAATAAACAAATAAAACTAATGTACAACTTGGAAAAATCAACATTTATTTAATTTATCTTATATATTCAATATAGCATTTTTCTCCCTTTCCAACTAAAATTTATGACAGCCGACTGCTGCATGAGGTAAAATGAAAACAAACCTAACAAATTAAAACCAAAATGCATGGATTTCAGCACTACATCCTAATTACAAATTTGAAAGCAATAAAGGTAATGGCGTGTGATACTTGGTGAATAAGCCTTTGTTTACAAAGAGCTTGTGAACTAATAGGTAACCATTAAAAATAAATGGTGTGATGGTGTTTTATAATTTTGTGCAATAGTGTGAGGAGATGATGAAAAATTAAAAAATTTTACTATTTCCTTAGCAAAATTGTCTGAACAATAATTAGTTTACATTTACTGGAAAACCTGAATCTCATTATATGCACTAGAACACATATTTTCCTCACACATCCCTACCATGGCGATCATGCACTGATTCTCCTTCCAGGCGCCACAGCAGCCAAAGAATGCAATGAAGAAAATGATGACTCCCACCACTATCAGCAATAGAGGAGACCCGGCGTATCCTTTGATGATGGCCGAGGTGTTGACAGGAACTTTAGCCAATACCCCAATAATTATTAAGGCCAGGCCACACAGCTAGGGATAAGAGACAGCGAGAAGAAGTGTGAAAAACAGTAACTTTAACCCACTCTTCAATATTTATTTAGTTATTCCTCATTCTGTAGTTAAACTGACATTAACCTGCAATCAACCTACATTTCTAAACTTAAAACAGTCACTTATTTGAAATCATAAAAATTGAAACAGAAGAACAATGATGAAAAAGAGACACAAAAAGAGGAATTGGAGCAGGGTTGTCGGGTTTGCAAAACAAAAGTGAAAGTCGTGACATTTGCCAAGTATGGTAACCCATACTCAGAATTGGTGCTCTGTATTTAACCCATCCGAGTGAACACACACCCAGAGCAGTGGGCAGCTATATATTCAGCTCCCGGGGAGCAACTGGGGGTTCAGTGCCTTGCTCAAGGGCACTTCAGCCATGGGTATTGAGGGTGGAAGGGAGTGCTGTTCATTCACTCCCCCCAACCTACAACTCCTGCCAGCACCGAGACTCGAACCGGCGACCTTCGGGGTAACTAATCCAAGTCTCTAACCATTAGGCCACAACTGCCCCACAAAAATCCGCCCTAGTCCAATCATGTTTAAATGGGGTCCCCCATTAAAAATCACTTTCGGCGGGGTAAAATACACTTGGTGGGGTTTTGCTGATAAAATTCGCATTTCAGGGATAAAAATATCACGTTATTAGGGTCGCTTCAACCCGCGGCAACACTGTTAAAGTAGCCCAATTCCACAGGAAAACCGTGGACTTGGCAACACTAAACTAGAGCCTTAAGACAGAAGCCGTATGTCATGTTTCAAAGAGTCAGATGAAATAAAAGTACCAATTCTGACCTTAGTCTATTTTATTATTTAACTCTCTTTTAATTTAGAATGAATAATTCATATTAATAAGGTTTTATTTGAGTGTTGTTTTCCACTAAAGATGTAAAGAAAAGAAATGGTACCGTAACTTACTGCATTGGCATTAAAGAGAAAAACAAAAAAGGGGGTTGTAACTAGGTGTGGGTAAGTTATTAAAACCATTCTTTGTGACTTTCAGTACACTAATTTCCCATTGGCACTGGCTTGATATATCAATTAAGCATGCTATGGAAACTTTGTCAGCAATCATCACATAGATAATGTATGTAAGTGTAAATGTCTCTAAGTAAAGTAGGACTGATTGGCACAGCTGAGCTAAGTGTAAAGGATGTTTAGTAAAATGTATGTGTCAGCTGTACAAATGTAAGATGTATGTGCATCTTACGGCAAGTCAACAACCCATAACACCAATCTGGCTAATGTACAAAGCAACACCAGGTTAATATTTAAGGGTAATAAGTGGCAGCAAGTACCTGAACAAAATTGACAAAGAGGAGGATGAATCTTGCTGCGTGAAATAAAGATATACACTGAAATTGTCAGGAGTGTTTATTATTACATAAAAAAACATGACTATGTCCTAAATAAGGAGTTTAATTGTCTATTATCAGCCCATATTATTCAAGTTACCCCTTTGCATTTTTTCACTGAATGTGTCACAGATGAAAGTTGATATGTGAATGTGTCACTGATATGGGAAAGTTGCATGATGGCATTACAAATAGGAAGATCAATCACATGACTGAGAAATATAAGAGACTATTACATTCCCAACAAAAAAAACTCCAAAGTAGTTTTTCCTGAGTTTTATTTTGTTGCTGCAAATCAAACACAATTGTAATTCTCAATATCTCTGGAATTGTTAATGGCTGAATGTTTGGTTTGTATCAGGAAATGCACCCAATATGAAATTAAAATGATCTAAAATTAACAGAAGTGGAACTGTTTCATTATTAGTTAAAAAATTAAAATGGTAACTGAAACACATCAGATCTCTTGTTTTTGTGCTTTATAACATTAGGCCTACAGTTGAGCATCTCCATGTGATATAATGTCCTATTCAATGCGACAAAATTTCCCTGGGAAAGTTACACAAGTTCCCATACATGCACTGTTTTTAAGCCTGTTTTTAAGTTTTTAACCTGAACTATACACAACTTTATGATTGTGGCCATATAATATATTTTATATATATTTATTATATCCCATAACTAAAGTAATATTTCTTGTGTCACAAATAATTTATTTAAATGATAAAAGATGAGTAAAATTTCTGAGTAAACAGATAGTAGTTCAAGTACTGTGGGGTATACTGGAAATGAAAGGAAAAGAAAATTTAAAACTTAAATAAGATGAGGTGAATCCCAAAAAGTGCTCAGAATGGTCAATGCAGTAGCAACATCAAGGTAGATACCTAAATAATTCTGTCTGTCTGTCCATCCAAAAAGTGCAACAGAAACTAAGATCAGTGTTTTTGTGATACACGTGCAAAAATTAGTTTGTTGCTCAGAATGGTGTTTGTGGGAGTATCGTTTGGAGTATGTGTTGTAAGCTAGTTGTAGTCTATTAGAAGTTATTTTGTAAATTTGTTGTATATTTTGATGTTAGAGTGCTGTACATGCAAGAATGTATTTTTTTCTCTTTCAGAAAACATACCACTAAATGCTCAGGTTACACTTTAAAAAGTGTCTGTGGTGTGCACATTTACACCTGGGAATGCTTAGACACCAAACAATGTCAACAGCACAAGATGAATGCAATGAGAGAGCAGTGCTTTATGTAATCAAACAAACTTGCTGGGATGAAGTGAGTGCTATTTTCCATGACATAACAGGAAGCCTGCATTATCAGCGAACTGCTGAAGGACATCCATAAACACTTTAATCCCCAAAGACAACTAACAGCGTTAAGTGTTAACAAAGCATGTTTTAATTTTATGCCTTTAAACGGTTGTCCTTTTTTATGTTTTTAAGGTGTTGTATTTCTACAAATTGAGCTTTAAGCATTCTCATTAGCTTTAAGCATGTAATGCGAAGGTTTACCCAGCTCCTCAGTAAACACCCATGCAAATGAGTGATTGGTCTTTGAAAACTCAACAGCAAAATTTGATTTACATGCTAACACTAGATGACTGTATTCCTGTAATCTGACAAAGCCAGGAAACATATTCCTGAATGTTGTGAAATTGTTTGGCCTCACACTCTGAATCACTGTAACAGGAACTTATTTTGCTCTCCACTGAGATTTTTACTGGCAAAACTGTCATAGTTACTATGAACTCCTTTTTTAGAGAGGGGGAGGAAGAATTGTGAAACACCACAAGACACAACACGTTGAGAAGTAGAGAAAAAAATTTCCATTTTATTTCTCCTTTTAAAACCACTCACTAAACTGAAGTCAATGCGAGAGAGCATGAATTGTAAAAACACAGGGTTAGGAAAGTGTTTTGTATAAATCTTTCACAATAAAGCCTCCAGATAATATGCAATAAGCCATTGACAATTCAGAAAAATGGGCCAGCAGTTATAACATGTCCTAGCTAATGCAAAATATGATGTTAAATAATAATACAGACATTATTTGTTACTCACCCAGAAGATGAAATTAAAGAAAAAGAGCAGGTATTTGACACATTTCGCTCCTCCTTCTACAGCCATGGTGACTTTCAATTAAATCTTGAGAGAGAAAAAAAAATGAAGGGAAAAACACATGAATTAAAGTAAGTGACCACACACCCACTGCGCTTAATACCTGCAAGGTTAAAAATACAGAAACAATATATAGGTCAGTGTACTGACACCAGCTAAATCAGGCTGAAAATTTACTGTATATTACTGAAAGTCAAAAATCCTTTTCAAGAAACTGTAAAAATGACAAGAAACTAAAATAATGTCAAAGGGCAAGATTACGTAAAGACGAAATGTGAAAGATTACAAAGTGATATCACCCAATGACAATTGCATAGATAAATCAGATTCTTTCCTCCAAGATTTTCCAGGGTGGACATGTTATGCTTGACCTCATGACTAACATCACAAAATTACTTGAAATAACTCAAAAAGTATTTTTCTGAGTGGCTGATGTCTCATCCAGTGTGTGATGTCAGTTTTTACAGGACAAAGTATCACTGGAGAGTATCTCAAGAGACGATTAACCACGTTTTATATTTTTATATGATTATATGGAAAACGTGAAAATCTTTTTGTGAAAGATGTGCCGTTTCTGCGAACAAAATGACTACAGCTAAAATAAATGTAGGTAAAATGTGGGTTTTGGACCCTAAGCCCTCTAGTCCTCTTTACCCTGAACAAAAAAATAATCAGGTAAAAATTAACATTAGAAATGCTAAAGCTGCTGACTTGTCTTAAGTAACAAGGGACAATGTAAAACCGTGAGAAAGGTCCAATTTATTTGATTTTTATCTGACTGCAGTCACGAGATTAATAGTCAGAGTTTAGTTTGTTGTTTTAAATAAAGTGTGAAGGTTTCCTGTCGAATTTTTTGTTTGTTTGTTTAAGGCTACACCATCTTTAACTGACTCAGTAAGCTAACTGTAAATAAATAAATAGGTGAATAAAGTTTATGATTATGACGACACTCAGCTGTAGTTCTTGTTCCTGATAATCCCCGTCCTCGTGTGTTATACAAACAAACGCCTTATTTCTTAACTCCCAGGCCAACTTCTCAGCTTTAGAAGGTTTCACATTACGGTGTTTCAAATCGGATGTAAACAGGGTTCGAATGTTTAAAAAGAAACCTACCAATATGTCGGAAGTTTGGAAGACTTTTAAGGCCTCGCTCTTTCCAAAAGGACTGCTGCAATTCAAACTACGACACAAGAAACTCGCAAAGGAAAAGAAACAATGTGACTATTCACTGGGTTAACAAAATTACATCCGCGTGAGATTTCTCGTTATATTTAACTACTAAAGTTAACAAACAGCCAGTACTCCTTATAAACGAAGAGAAAATGTGGCATTCCTTTCAGTCTCGAGATTAATGTTACTTGAGAAGTTTACGTCACATGTTAAATTAGAGGTGTCGCGCGCCCGTCGAGAAACATATCGGTGAGAAATAAAAACGCTTACCTCTGGTTATATTGTAAAGTCTCGCGTGCAGGAAACCTGTAGAGTGAAAAATTGGATGGTGTCCGTCCTAGCTACAGTACACGAATATAAGAAGTCGAGCTGGATTGTGTAAATGTGACCCCTCCTATAAGTGTACCCCAGCGCTTACTGCAGAAGAGGCTGAGCCTAGTACAGATAACATCGGTTTACTCTAAGCCTTTCTTTCTCGTTTCAGTTGCCTAAAACTGATCTAATAGTTAATAATGGTTAACAGATATTGTCAACAACAATACAAGCGTAACATTTTAAAGGTGCACTAAGTATTTTTATAATTAAAAAGGTTTTTACACAATTACTATAGTATATGAAAGTGACAAAAAAAGTGAAAGTGACATGACATACAGCCAAGTATGGTGACCCATACTCAGAATTCATGCATTTATCTCTGCATTTAACCCATCCAAAGTGCACACACACCATGAATGCACACCCGGAGCAGTGGGCAGCAATTTTTATGTTGCGGCGCCCCCCTACCCTCATGAGTGAGTGCACCATGTTAACATCATATGACCAGCCCTCATGGTCAAGTTATATATATATATATATATATATACATATATATAGTATATAATATATATATATATATATATATCACACACACACACACACACATATATACAAATTCAGAGACAAAAATAAAGATGTCTCAAAGTTCATATTTTAATTTTGATTTGACATCATATGACTATTAGATCATATATAAAACCCCAACCAGTCCATATTACTAATAATGTTTTAAGGAGTAATGCTGTTTGTTATAGTAATTACAGTCAATATGAGATCATTTTATTACAGTCTTGCAAATATCATTTGACATACTAAAGACACCAGCAAAGATTAGAAATTATTCAGCTTCATCTTTCCCGTTACACATCCACTCCCAGTGTGATATAATTGATTGCAGCATTGTCAGCTCAGCATGATTTAAACAAAATGAATGTATAACAGTCATGCTGATAACATCATCAGCAATGATGCAATTTTAATGCCAGGGAAATTCCACTCAGATTTGCTCAAGTTCCCTTTTAAGATCAATTTTGTAACTTTTTTTCCTGTCTTTAAATGCAAAAAGGGGAGCATGATCTCATTTTATGTTTAAGCCTGTTGAATAATTAATTTAAAAAAATTGCTCTGCAAAGTTGAAAAAAAAAAGTTAATGAGAAATAATGAAAAATAAAAATAAAATATTGCCAGTACATGACCAACTTATAGTTTTGTTTTTTGAAGTTACATTCAAAATCTGAGGACACGTGCAATTTTAATGGGCATGACACTGTTTATATACCCCATAACATGTGCAAGTAAAAAACGGCGAGCATTATATCAGGGGTTTTTTTAGCCAAAGAATGACATGAATGTATTTTCAAAAACAGGTTCTTCTGCATTACACTACTATGGTAGCAGCAACATACACTGTAAAAGCTAAAGGTTCCTGGAGGCACCTTTTATGGTTCTTCACTTTGCCACAATGGCAGAACCCTCTGAAGAGCCTCTAGGCACCGCTCTAAAAGGGGTGGTTCTCCGAGGAACTTTAACGGTTCCTGGAGAAACCCTTTTATTAAGAATTGTCAAGAACCACATTGGGTGCTTCAATGCACCATTTCCTAATTTCAGTTCTTTAATATTTACACCCCCACCCCTCCCACTATTTTATTTTTCCTGCTATTGACAATATTATTAAATTTAAAAAACAAACTGAAAAACTAAAACAAATGCATATAAAACATTGTTTATTGATAAACAGCAACAATATCCATAGTTTCAAATAAATATTCACCTTAAATAGTCAATACTGCACATCACAATCCCATTCATGGAAACATCAGTGTTAATATTGTTATATAATCACAATCCCATTCATGGAAACATCAGTGTTAATATTGTGTAGTGAATTTTCAGGGCTGAGGGCACTACTCCTACTAGGTTTTATACTCAAAAAAGGCCACAACTTTCCCTAAAACATGTGTGTCGCGTTTTGTGAATCCTTTGTTTCCAGGTGGAACGTTAAAGAACGCGACACACACATCTCCCGGAAATCCTGTAGAGTTTCAACAAATCCGATGACGTACTCCTGACACTTTTGTTTCCCATATGCATCAGCTTTTTAGCCAACGGTCCGTGGGTGTGACGTCTGAGGCTGAGCGTAATTCTTATACTTGCCCTAAAAATACTTTTTGTGAAGAAAAATACATACTTTGAGTAGTATGCAAGCTTTTGGGACTTTTTTCTGTAAGCATGAGCGATGCTCTGTTCCTTAGCTACGTGCATTATGTCACTGTTTAAACTGCCCTGTCAATCATCTTGTCACAGTTAACATCATCCACATTTTGTTTCATTTAATTTCTTACTGTATTGGAGAGAAATGAAGAGGCACGCTGGTCAATCATGCAGAGAATCTGCTCAAATAGTGTATGAGTGCATAGTGTATAGTGCGTCATTTGGGACGCAGCTTATACACTATGCACTCTTACACTATGTACTTTTGCAAGAAATGAAGAGGCACGCTGGAATTATATATAAGGTTATATAGCTATATAAGGTTATTTTGTCATTCATAATTGATAGCCCCTCCTCCTTCGCTACGTAATTAAAGCTACGACAGCTGAGTCCATGAATTGTATATGGTTATTTAATTTGTTCTTTTTATTTTTGGAATTTTCAAGGTGAGTGAAATGCTCTTATTATTTTATTTATAATAAAAACCATAGTTGGTGTTGTTTTTGTTGGTTGGGTTTAGTTAGAGGTGAGTGGGATGGTAGAATAAAATATATATATATTTTTTGCATTCTTGTTTGATTTGCAAAAGAAAAACTTTACGATAGCATTTTCTCGACTTTCAATCAGGAAAAAATTGACAGAGACTGATAACAGCAGTCAGAAGAGAGAACAATGTCAAATTTAACATTCCTCCCAAAGACGCTGCATTAGAAACACCCTCCATTAGTGTTAACTAGTTTTTTGTAATTTGATACAAATGTGATATAATACAAAGTATAGGGTTATAAATGTACATAATTAAAAAAAAAAAAAAAATATATATATATATATAAAAATAGTTTGAGAATTTACAATGCTGATAACCGCTGAAACGCATCATCACTCTTGTGAAAAAAGTCCATGCTCTCCTCCTGAATGCCCAACAGATACAGCAGAAAAATAGTGCACTTTAGTGTACTTTTAATTGCTTTTCTGTATAATGTTGATTGGCACACATAGTAAGGTGAACTCATGTCGGCAGGTTCGTCAGCAAGTAGCTCTTTACCATCAGGAAAGTCTGCGGTGCTGCTTTCACCAAATGGGTCTCCTGTTATAACCACAGCTGTTCTGAGATCCTGTGTAGGCTGTTCATTGAAAAACAGAGGGATTTACATAAAATTAAATAACAAAATATTTACATTCATTCATTTAGCACAGGCTTTTTTCAAAATATCTTTAAAATGAGGAATACAACAGGCATTATTATTATTTTTGGCTGTTGATTTTTATTAGTGCATTGATTAATGGTTGTGGACTAATTAAATGCACAATGTATATTACAATAACACACACGGTGTATGTAATGTGTGTGTACACTATACTGTATGTATACACACATGCACAAACTCAGACTATAGGTGTTTTGAACATCCTGTTTGTACTTCCTGTTTATTGTCTAACACACCTCACAAAATATGACAAAAACCACCAGTATTCCTTGCATATTCAGGATAAAACTGATTCAACGATCACACCACTGGTCTTCGTCTACTATACACCATCAACATATGAATAGCCAACTTTAAGGTATACAAAATTTAAGAGTAACTACTTTTTTTCCATTCTTTTTTGTCTCATCCACATGCTTTTTCAATTAGAATAACATTTTGGCATAAACAAAAGTGATAAATTAATGAATCCTTGAAAGACACCAGAGTTTAACAATGTGATGGCAAAAGGAAATACAAGAGAAATAGTTACTTTGTAAATCAATTTTATTGCATGTTACAGATGCATTTGAATAATTATTTTGGCAGCCAGTGAGTATTTAAATCTGAAAGGTGGGTGGCAATACAGCACAACAATACAAAGACATGATCTGCATATTATAAAAGCACACATAGTGAGCACAATCAGTAGGACGTCTCTGACACAAGCGCAGTTAGGGAACCTGAACTTCCGATCTTCTTAAACCTATTGGCTGCAGCAACAGCTATGTAGTTTTTCTGCACAAAGGAGACAGGTGAAAGAGGATAAAGGGGAAATGAAGTGAGTAAGAAAGCATTTAGTATCTTAAGTGTTAAGAAAGTGGTTAATCATTGTGTGTTCTCAGTGTTTCACCTTCCACATTCGTCTGGCCATATACTTCTTGAGAAGAACCTGAGACTTGAGCACAATGTTGGTGCTCTTGGCTTTCTCAGTGATGTTGTTAAGCCACGGGTGTTTGAGACACTGGGTAGCACTCAGACGACCACTGCAAAAAATAAAATATATATATATATATATATATATTTGGAAGAAAAGTTCTTTTGTCGGAGCTTGAATGCCACTAGCTTTCATTGTATAGAAATGTGCAGCTCATATAAAGATGAAATTAGTATTAGTCTCTTAAACTTCAGTATTCTCAATCTCACCTTCTTTCTCTGATCAGCAAGTTAGAGACGAAGTCCCGAGCCTCAGCAGACACATGCTCAAATGCATCCTCATCAAAGTACCTACACACATCCAACAGGGGGCGTTGTTTTACAAAAGATTTCACTTTTAAAACGTTCTTTAGAGCTGTCTCTAGATTTGATGATTTTTAAACAGATGTTTCAGTGCTGGTTTGTAATTATTTCATGTTCTGTTGTGTATAGAATCAATATAATAGTGGCCTACCAGTTGCCCATAAGCACATTGTTGAGGGTCTGGCTGTCGTCATCACCCAGAAAAGGAGAGAGGCCACTTAAGCTGGAACAACAGAAATTGAATGTGATTTTAATTGTTTCTCCAGTTCAGCATTTAACATGAAGCTAACAGGGTTGCACAAGTTTCTTTTTGTGTTCTGGAGGTGACCCAGAATACTCCATAACACTGGTATTGCTTTAGTTAGAGTTGACCGAGTGACCCTGGATGCTGTTTTACTGCCTTGTTTGATATTTTTGGATTCACTCCCAGTACCTTCACTGGACGTCACAACTGTTAGCTAATCTTTATAAATAATTTGTATGAAATCACTTATTAAAAAATAATTGAATTTGTTATCAATGCCTACTTATGTATCTTTTGGAGTGGTACAGCAAATTTTTTTATTTGCTTAAATGATTATGTAATTGTTAATGATATGTTCTGGTGTGTGTTAATGTGATTTACAGCATGTATGTGACAACTCCCAAAGTCCACATATCTGTAGGGAAGGAGACAAAATCGAAGTTCACCACCTCCGGAGCTAAGAATTCAGGCGTTCCGAATGAAACTTTGAGCTTCTCTCGTGGTTTATATCTGAAAAGGGACAGGGAGAAGAGTCACTTGAACCATAAAAATAAGCCTTGGCTATAATATTTGAACTCTCAGAGGATTAACACATTCAAAAATACACAGTGGTCACTGGAAAAGAATGTAAGGCAAATGTCATGCCAGTTGAAATGGCTGATGACAACACTAATCTTGATTTGAACTCATAATCATGTATGGATAAGTACAATACAATAGTAGTGTACAAGTATAAATCCCACCTCCTCGCTAGTCCAAAGTCAATAATTTTCACCTGATGGCTAGAGCGATTCACAAGAAGAATGTTCTCCGGCTGAAAAAGGTGATAAACTGTTACACATTTCCCTCTGACATACCAGTTTCCATAAGGTTTACGCTATAATCTCACTGAATCCTTTGAGAAAAGAACAAAATCACTAGCCTAAATCTGACAGAACAAAGTGACTCCTTTTTTGTTTCATCTGTCACCTTGAGGTCCAGGTGAAGTACATACATCTGGTGCATGTACTGGACACCCTCACAGATCTGTTTCACAAACACCATGGCATCCACCTCAGTCAGCGGACAGCTCTCATCCACAATTCTCTCGAACAACTCACCTCCCTCCACACTGAATAAAAAAGAGCTGTCATTTCATCCGCAATGTTATACTTTAGCCATTTGTGTTTTATTGCTTCATAAGGATCTCACTACTCACTACTCCAGGATCAGCACAACTTGATTCTTGACCTCAAAGGCTTCATAAAGTTGGAGGATGTTAGGGTGACTTAGCTGGTTCATGACCTGGATCTCATTTAGTGCCATATCCTGCAAAACAACACGCAAGACTTTTAAATGGTAGTGTAACTAACCATTATTAAACTATAATCTGAACATCTATAAAAAGGAAAAATGACACAAACAACTGCCATGCTGCCAAAAAGTCAAAATAATTTTTCATAGTTTAATTGTTTCTTATAGCCTCTCATTTTTGTCACAGTAGTAACTATCCAACTCGTGTTGTAAGTCTCAAATATCCTTATGGTACTGTTATGTTGGTAATAAAAACAAACCAAGGTAGCAGAGCACTAGTTTGACATGTTATGGCATTTCTATTTAAAGTGCAGGTGCTTTCAGTTATATTTGTGACGTATGAAACATGCAGACAGATCTGGTCTACTTACCCTTTCTCTGGCACTTCTTGTGTTGATGATTTTAGCAGCAAGTCTCATCAATGTTTTAGTCTCCGTACATTTGTGCACCTTGCCAAAGCGACCGCTGATGATACAGATATTTAATACAGTGGTAAAAAAAAATGTCAGAGGTGCTACATAAATAATTGATTCAAGTGAAATAAATACTAGCAGTTACAGTAAGCAGAAATGATCATCTCACCCTCCCAGCACTTCTCTGGTGTGGATATTGAAGGTATCAATGGGTGGAGGGTTAGACTTCAGCGACACAAACCGGTGAGGGAAAGGCGCGGGCTGAGGTGAAACATCATCTGAAAAAAGCCAGGAAGACACTTTTTACAAGTCTTTTTCAGACAACTGTTTTTTTTTTGTCTGTCTAGTTAAGTGGGATTCTTGGGTCAGCCATCACTATAAGACATTTATGGTGTTGATATCTGATCTATAATGCTCTTCACATTGGGTTGGGGCTGGAACAGCTGCAGGAGAGTGGATGATACAATAATGTGCCAGGGACAAAGGATTATCATACTCTAGATACTTCAGATTTCTAAGGTCAGGCTATACTAGAGGCCTCCTGTCATCTCTTTAACCTTTGAAAACAAATTCACACTGTTCTGTTCTGTCATTCGGTGGCTATTTTATTCTCTTCTGAAAACAATTTACTGAAATTGTCAATTACACTTGAAATTGATTTCCTTTTAAATTTCTATATATATATATATATATATATATATATATATATATATATATATATATATATATATATATATTTTATATATTTTATCATGAACATAGAACAAATAAAAAAAAAAGATTATAAAAAACAGGTTACTTACCAATAACTTTAAAACATGTTTTAGGAGGGTTATTGCTCTTCGTTTGTACTGGATTCTTGTCTGTAGCAGGAGTTATTTTAATCTGTATTCCACCTGAAACGTGGTTTGCGGCTATGACTGCTTCGGTCCCTTTATCAGCCAGAGGTGTTGATATTGTGTGGACCAAATCTGCCTTTCCACCAGTGACCTGTAATCTGTATAAGATGAAAAACATTGCTATTTATAAATCTATCTATCTACCTATCTATATATATAAATGTTAAAAAGATTAGCGTAACTTTTTTGTTTTTAAAATCACTCATGGTCACAGAGACTGCTTTCTGCTTCAATCAGCTCAATCACTGCTCCAAAAGTGATAAATTGCAGTTTAAATTGGGTGACAAAACAATGTATCCATTGCTTTTTTTTTTTACCTCTGTAAGGAATTAGGGCCGCTCTGCACTTGTCTGAGCGCGTAAGCTTCTTTTGTGGCTGTAGTAACTTTCAGACCCATTGTTTTTGGTGGTTTGTGGCTTGGTGGTAACAATGTTGCATCTTGTGATGTTGTCTTTTTTGTTGAAGGTGTATTTACTGATGACTTTCCAGAATTCTGCGCAGTTGCAACAGGGAGACCCAGACTTGTTTTGGGAAATGTTTGGATCGGTGTTGAATCTGGTAAAGTCAGCTTGGGAGGATTGTTGGGTACCAATGGAGCTGTACATTGAGGCACTGCTGGAGCAACCAGTCCAGCTGTTTTCGGTACGGTATGATTTGGTAGGGTTACATTCACTGCTTCAGTTTGCTTCGGTCTGATTGTGTTGGGCAAAACCCTAGCTGTTGTCACAGGAAGAGGTGCTTTGGTGTTTAGCGGTGACGTTTTCCTGTCATCTTGGGCTTCTTTATTTGGTGGAGAAATAACTGACCTCTGGGTTACCACTGACGCAGCAATGACGGGTTTCAGGACATCATTCTCGTTAGGTGGCATGTTCTTATTTTCAACCTTATTCATTTTCTCTGTTTGATGTTGAGATAGATCCGATCTCGGGCTTACAATAGATGTTCCTCTTTCTCCCTTGATCTGCAATTTAGGTTCATGTTGAACTTTAGCCTCTGTTGAATCTTTTTTAGGTTGATGGTCCTCTGTTCTCGTTCCATTGTTTTCATTGATTTCTAGCAAAATACCTGCACAAACAAAAGATACTGTATAAGTCTTTTTTTTATTATTCTTTATTTAGCAAACATTTTTGATTTATAACTTTTTACAGCAAAGCCCGAGATCTACCCATATACATTTAAAAAATTAAAAAATAAATTGTCTTTTTTGTGTGTGAAATGTCCCCAATAAATATGTATGAATGTAAGTTGCACTATATACACTTTAGATTTGTAAACCTAACATTCATAGCCAATATTTGAAAATATTTTAACCCTCCAAAGTCATTGTTTTTTGTATAACCGTTTATTACTGTTGTTTCTTTAGTCAGGTGATTTATGGGTCTCCCTGTCATTCTGCAGTGCATAAATAGTTAACATGCTAACAGACCCGTTGTTCAGATTTATGTCCATCAAAAATGACTATGACAATACTGTTGCCCCACTTCACCTTTCCAAATGACATATATAGTGTAATGTTGTTTTATTGTAGTTACCTTTCTCCAAAGGCATATTAAAGGCATGGGGCACCATACAGTCTCTGTCCAAGCGAACATATACTTCCTCCTGTCAATAAAGAGTGATAAAATACCTGTCAATAAAATACATGGTCAAGGATTCAGACTAAAAACGATAACTCTGACAATAACCATGTGATTGTCAACACTAATGGATGAAAATGTTCTGTTTATTATATGCACGTACACCAGTTTTGCTGTTTGCTGCTTTAAATGCTCAAGCTCTTTAAAATGTAATGAATTCTGATTGGCTGTCAATGTTTTTTCATTCATCAGCTGGGGGAAAAAATCATTCGGAAAGAAATTCTAATAATATCTTACTTCTGTGTCAATATCGTCATATATGTGATGTGAACGTTCCTATTCTCATACATTTTTAAAAATACAGTTATCGTCCTTGGTGCTAATGGGTCTTAAATGTCTTGTATGCCATGTTGATTAATGCAGTGACTGTTTGCTATAGTCTTAAGAGTTAATGGAACCGTTTATAAGCAATTTTGGCTGATGCCCTTCTTTCCACTGACCGCAGAGGTTCGAACAGGCAGTGATTTCCGTCTCTGTAGAGCTGCTAAAGGCACAGTCACTTTCTCACACTGTCTGTCCTCCAGACCTTTCATATTGAAGAGACAGAATAGAAAATTGTTTAGACACCAACTTAGTTCCAACCCTATAGACATTTTTTTTCCTGTGGAACACAAAAGAAGATATTTTGAAGAATGTTGGTAATTAAACAATTTTGGTTCCCTTTGACAAAAAATACTTGGAACTCAATAGGAACCCATACTGTTTGGTTATTGACATTCTTCAAATTACCTGTGCTCAGCAGGAGAAATATTTTTGGGAATAACGTGAGTAAAAAAATGATGACAGAATTTTTAGAATTTTGTTTGAACTATCTCTTTAGGACAGTTTAAAATATCTGATTGTCACTGCATTCTGGCTCTGTACCACGTGCCAGGTCCTCCAGAGCTGTTTTCATCTCCAAGACTTTCTTTTCAAGAGAATCCAACAATCTGGTCTGAGCTGATAGCTGGCTGGTCACGGTCTCCTGCAGTGTGCTGTGCTGAACGCAGGTCCCACACATGGGGCAACTTCTCTCTGGGCTCAAAAGGAGCTGCTCCACTTTTAACCGTAAGTCATCAACCTTGGCCTCCAGGGTTGTGGGGCTGGAAGGAGGCACAGGGCATTTCACAGAGCCCTTGAAAGACATTGAATGAAGGCTGTGCTAGAGAGACGGGAAATAAATAGAGGTATTGAAGACAAGGTCTTTTTGAGATCAAAATTACAATAAGGCCAACGATTTTACACACAGTGAACATCATTGTTACTTCCAAGTTTTCAATAGAAACCCTGCTGAAATAAATCCACTTAAACCAGACTAAGTTGGTTTGCTGATCTTATCTGGCTTAAGATGATCTCCCAGCATAACCAGCTGAAAAGAACCCAAATAAAAAATAGATAAATAGATCCAACTAAGACTGGTTAAACATTTTTTCCCCCAAAATAAAACACAGACAAAGTTTTGAATGCACAGCTGTCAAATAACAAGGACCTTTAATCTTTATTTAACGTTAAATTAATACAATTACTGTAATAAATATCTAAGTTACTAGTATTACAATTATTAAAAACCCTAATATTTAAATGTTATTTTTAGCTGTACCATTTTTCAGATTCATAACTTTTTTCATTTAAAGTCCTGCAGTATGAAAAATGAACTTTTTAAAAGTAGAAATATCCCATAAGTATAAGTTTTCTGTAACTACAGATATACACATAAGTAAAAAAAAAAAAAGTGGAAAAGTATGGTATGAAATAAAGCATAGCTGTCCTCCAGCGTAACTGACTGTAAGATTCATCTTGATAATGTCTTCAGATTCAACTCCAAATATTTTAAAATAATTTCTCAAAAAAAATTCACACCCACCTGTCAAGATGTTTGACCAGTTTAAGTACATGTGTTTTCCGCCAAGGGTTTGAACAGACTGTTCTCTGGTGTTTTGTGGAAACTCACAGAGTACCAGTCTGTCAGATTCCTCTTTTATCACTCCGTGGCCACCTCACCAGAAATAGGCAGGCCAGAGAAGGGGGGCTCACAAACAGTAAACTGATAATAGAGGCACGCAGAGCTGGCCCTGGGGAGGGGGCACAAAGTCTTTCCAAGACAAAAAGAGTAGAGACAGCAAAGCATGAGCTTAATGAATGTGAGACACATACCTCTAGTGTTCAGCCATGCACTGCTAACAGTCATGCAGCTTTAATGGAATAAAATCTCTGTCCTTTCCTTAACTTACATATAAATGACATATTGAAACAAGAATAAAACTTAAGTATTAAGTAAAGTTACTAATAACTAGAAAGTGCAAGAATCAAGACTGTTAAGCCCTTATGGATGGAATTTCACCAAATTAAGACAAAAATACATAGATTTAATAAGCAGAATGGTCCCATTTAATTTCAGTCTAGGGCTGGGTGATATGACCAAAATCTTATTTCACAGTATGATAAATTTTGTTTCACAATAACGATATATACCTCGATATAGCTAATTCTATTTTATTTGTTATTAAAAAGAAGCAAGTTACAAGCACAACAGAACAAAACAATATGAAATAAATTTAAATTTATTTAGCTACAGTAGGCTAGGTTTATTTAACGTGTAGTAAGAAATATAACAAAAATTGAATAAAGTGTATAAATAAAACACTGCATAGTCTTCAGTGTATCAAACATTAGCATTAAAGGGTTAGTTCACCCAAAAATGAAAATTAGCTTGTGTTTTACTCACCCTCGAGTTATCCTAGGTGTATATGACTTTCTTCTTTCAGACGAATCCAGTCAGAGTTATATAAAAAATTGTCCTGGCTATTCCAAGCTCTATCATTGCAGTCAGCAGGTGTGACAGTTAAACAGTCTACAAGTTGCTTAATTTGTTGCTAGGTCCTTTTGGAAGAAAAAATTGCTAGGGTAGTCTGAAAAGTTGCTAAATTTAGCAACAAAATTACTAACTTGGCAACACTGTGTGTCAGTCAGTGCGAGCGAAGACTATACAGTCATGGCCAAAAGTTTTGGCAGTGACATACATTTTGTGTTTTGCAAAGTTTGCTGCTTCAGTATTTGTAGATTATTTTTCCACAGTTTCTATGGTATACTGAAAAACAATGATAAGCATGTCATAAGTTTTAATTGTTTATACTGACAAAAAATATGAGTCATTATTTACAGTGTTGACCCTTGTTCTTCATAACCTCTGCAATTCGCTCTGGCATGCTGGATTCACTTCTGCGCCAAATCCTGACTGATGGAGATCCATTCTTGCCTTATTAGTTCTCGGAGTTGATCAAAATTTGTGGGCTTCTGCTTGTCCACTCACTTTTATAGGACTGACCACAGGTTCTCTATGGCAGTGGTTCCCAATTCTGGTCTTTGAGAACTCTTAACACTGGACGTTTTTGGTGTCTCTCTTATCTGGCACACACATGTGAGGTCTTGGAGTCTTCACTAATGAGCTGATGAGTTGAATCAGGTGTGTTCGAATAGGGAGTCGTCTAAAATGTGCAGTGTTGGGGGTTCTCCAGGACCAGGATTGAGATCGGGGGAGTTGACTGGCCACGGATCCAACTTTTCAATGTAATGATCTTTGAGTCACTCTTGCTTTGTGACATGGTACTCCATCATGCTGGAAAATGCACGGATCATCACCAAACTGCTCATGGATCATTGGAAGAACTCACTCTTGCAGGACGTTTTGATACCATTCTTAATTCATGGCAGTGTTTTTAAGCAGAATTACGAGAGAACCCACTCTCTTGGTTGAAAAGCAACCGCACACATGGATGGTCTCGGGATGCTTCACTGTTGGCACAACACTGGACTTGTGGTAGCGTTCACCTTTTCTTCTCTGAACAATCGATTTTCCAGATGTGCCAAATAGTCGGAAGGGAGTGTCATCAGAGAAAGTCTTCTACTGTCCAATCCTTGTACTTCCTGCAGTATTTCAGTCTGTCCTCGGCAGAATTTTTTGCTGCCCTTCTTGACACCAGACCGTTGTACAAAAGTCTTCGCCTCACTGTGCATGCAGATGCTCTCACACCAACCTCACCAAAAATGCTTCCCATGTGTTCCCTTTCTAACAAAATTTTTATATTTTATTGTAATCATAATGCAAAACCTAAAATTTATCTAATCAAAAATATCTAAACCTTGTCAAAAAAGTAGTATTTTAGAATATCTATACATATATATCTATATGTACAGGTGCATCTCAATAAATTAGAATGTCGTGGAAAAGTTCATTTATTTCAGTAATTCAACTCACATTGTAAAAAACTTGTGTATTAAATAAATTCAATGCACACAGTCTGAAGTAGTTTAAACCTTAAGTTCTTTTAATTGTGATGATTTTGGCTCACATTTAACAAAAACCCACCAATTCACTATCTCAAATTAGAATACTTCATAAGACCAATAAAAAAAAAAAAAATAAAAAAAAAAAAAAACATTTTTAGTGAATTGTTGGCCTTCTGGAAAGTATGTTCATTTACTGTACATGTACTCAATAGTTGGTAGGGGCTACTTTTGCTTTAATTACTGCCTCAATTCGGCGTGGCATGGAGGTGATCAGTTTGTGGCACTGCTGAGTTGGTATGGAAGCCCAGGTTTCTTTGACAGTGGCCTTCAGCTCCTATGCATTTTTTGGTCTCTTGTTTCTCATTTTCCTCTTGACAATACCCCATAGATTCTCTATGGGCTTCAGGTCTGTTGAGTTTCCTGGCCAGTCAAGCACATCAACACCATGGTCATTTAACCAACTTTTGGTGCTTTTGGCAGTGTGGGCAGGTGCCAAATCCTCCTGGAAAATTAAATCAGCATCTTCAAAAAGCTGGTCAGCAGAAGAAAGCATGAAGTGCTCCAAAATGTCTTGGTAAATGGGTGCAGTGAGTTTGGTTTTGTTTTAAAAAAAATGGATGTACAAAAGCAGGTGGATTTGATTGCACCCCAAATCATCACAGACTGTGGAAACTTAACACTGAATTTCAAGCTACTTGGGATATGAGCTTCTCCACCCTTCCTCCAGTAGGACCTTGGTTTCTAAATGAAATACAAAACTTGCTCTCATCTGAAAAGAGAACTTTGGATCACTGAGCAACAGTCCAGTTCTTCTTCTCCTTAGCCCAGGTAAGACGCCTCTGATGTTGTCTGTGGTTCAGGAGTGGCTTAACAAGAGGAATATGTCAACTGTAGCCAAATTCCTTGACGTGTCTGTGTGTTGTGGCTCTTGATGTCTTGACCCCAGCCTCGGTCCATTCCTTGTGAAGTTCACTCAAATTCTTGAATTGATTTTGCTTGACAATCTTCATAAAGCTGCGGTTCTCTCGGTTGGTTATGCATCTTTTTGTTCCACTCAACTTTCTGTTAACATGCTTGGATACAGCCAGCTTCTTTGGCAATGAATGTTTGTGGCTTACCCTCCTTGTGAAGGGTGTCAATGATTGTCTTCTGGACAACTGTCAGATCAGCAGTCTTCCCAATGATTGTGTAGCCTAGTGAACTAAACTGAGAGACCATTTTGAAGGCTTCGGAAACCTTTGCAGGTGTTTTGAGTTGATTAGCTGATTGGCATGTCACCATATTTGTTGAGATTGGTGGGCATTGAATTTATTTAGTACACAAGTTTCACAATTTGAGTTGAATTACTGAAATAAATGAACTTTTTCCATGACATTCTAATTTATTGAGGTGCACCTGTATGTATATAGGGAGCTATACAGATTACACATTACACTATTTTATTGGTTTTTATTTTAATGCCACCAGATGGCACAATTCTCACTTCAGAAAATGGATTTTATATGCTTTCATTCTGTTCTAATGTGAAACATTGCATTTATTGTAAATAATAAAAAAAAAAAATATTCTAGTGGAATAGATTATTAAAATTGTATAAATATTGCATAGTATAACCCCCCTCATTTGCATACTACACGATATAGAAAAATCTCTAACGATAGACACTTTATTCCGCGGTAACGATACATACAGTCATGTCGGCCAACCCTTGTTCAGCCACTACAGTCATTAAACAAAGCATTTATACTAAAAGTTTCTTTATTGCAAGAAATGGAAGAAAATTATATAAAAAAGAAAAAAGAACAAGTCTTCATATACACAGGAGAGTTTTAACAAGTTAAGCTGAGAGAGTCATCACACCCAACTGTAAAATTTTTTACTTGACCACAAAAGGTTCTTATGCATCAGCCACAAACAAATAAAAACTAGTCTAAATTTTCAGACATCACAGAAAGGTATAAAACAAGAAATAGCAAAACACATTAAGAGAACCATGTAGAATTAAGTCAATGTAATGGTGTGTTAGGCATTTACATGCGGAAGCGATCTGAAAAGTTTGGAGATTGGGGCACTGTGAGAGACACGTCACTCTTTTTCAACTCCATTGGCTTGTAGCGTCTGATCGGCTGGGCCTTGCGCACTTTTGAAAAGGAAAGGACAGAATTAGTTACAATATAAATTTTTCACTGAAGTTAAGAAATCAAGTAATAAATTGAATTTTGTAAGTGAAGATAAACATTTTTGACTACTTGATCCTAATTTTCACAACTTCCCAGGCCTGGGAGGATATGCAACATTATTCTGAAATCTCTTACCTGTTCCTGACGTAGCCTTGCAGTCTCTTCCTTTTCCTGCTCCTCTCGTTCTCTGGCCCGCTCCTCTTCCATACGAGCCTTCAGTGCCTCCTTCTCACTCAACTCCTTTTCAAACTCCATTCGTTCCTTGGCTCTCCGTTCTGTGGCCAACTGGAAGCCCTCTGGAACTGCAGAATTAGTAGTATTGGCAAGAAAGTGCCAAAGGTGAATAAAGAGGACCAGATGAAGTGGTCAGGTAGAGGCAAGAGCAGTGATGACGGCAGTGAAGATTGGAAGGAAGCGAGAGTTGGTTTTGGAGTTAGCTGTGCACTTCAACATAAAACCCACACAAAGCCAGCAAGCCCAAGAAGTTCGAACTGGAGACAGTACAACATGTGTAGTGCAACACTAATTGGAGAGATCACAAAAACCACCTGCCATTTACAACAACATACCCAAGATGGAGCGATTTTCCTTTTTCGGTACAAATGGTTCTTTGTGCATTACATTGTTTGGTCGTGCCTTAAAACATGCAGCTTCAGCCTGTCGTTTCAACTCCTCTTTCATCTGGAGAAACAATTTAAAAGGAATGTACCAGTTACAACAGAGATCGTAAACAATGTCACAAATGCAGAGACACAGACTTAAGTGAGTTCCACCGGATAATAGTTGCAAGTATGCAAACACAAATGCTAAGCCAGCACACTGGACATGTGTGGTCCAGTAGAACAAAATTTTAGAGATGATCCATGGAAGATGAAAATGGAAAGGCTCAGATGAAGAGCTTACCATCTGCTCCCAGCGTTCACCCTTTGACGCTCCTCGTTCGTCAATCATCAGCTTGAAAGGAGCAGGTTTGGTGGGCTCTACTACCTTTTTCTCAGGGAGGTGCACTTCATGGAAGTCAGGAAGGGGTTGGGCCTTAAACTTGGGTACCTGTGAGATTTGGTGAGACAGACCTTTTAGGCACCATTATGAAATGAAGATCAATAAGACTTTCAGCTACTCCATAAAGAAAATACCTCTTCATTTCTCATTTCCTCCAGTTTCTTCTCCTTCATGACCCTTCGTTCACGCTCACGTTCCTCAAATGAGAAAGGGCACATTTCTACCTGGCTCTTGACTGGCAGTTTGGGCTGGAAGGGCAGGAAGTGGGGCACAGCATGTGCCTTAATTGGAGCAGGAGGCTTCTCCTGAAGGTGCAAAGGAATTAGGTGAGTCAAATATCAGTTTCATGATTTAAAAATAAAAATAAACAGGATTAAAAATGTACCTCTTCTTTTTTCTTTTCTATTCGCACACGGTTTTTAAGAGCAAACGCAGGTGATTCTGGAACAGTTGGATTTAGAACTTTCTTCTCTGGGACACCCTTTACAGTGTAAAAAAAAAAAAAAAAAAAAATGAATTATACAAAAATAAAAATTTGATGTCACCACCTTGGCTAAACAAACCCAAAAAGAGGTTACCAGAACTGTTACTAACCACAACTTCCTCCAGAATTCGAGTTGGTAGCGGTCTGGGATGGAATGTGTGGTCCTCTTTTTCCTCAGGCTTCTTACTGGCCTGCCGCTCCTGAAGTCGCTTCTCAATCTCCAGGTGGAAGCCCTCAGGCTTGGTAACTTCTTTACTATCTGGCTTTTTAGGAACCAAAGCCCCTTCTAGAATCTTTCTGTTGAGTTCTAGAGCTTTGAACTTAAACCTGAGAAGGCAGAAGGAAAGTTTGAAGAGATTTTCTTGTGCTCAATTAAAATTAAGCATTAAAGTCTCAGCAAAACTTACTGCTGCATTTTTTCTGCTTCCTCAGCCTCAATTTCTGCAGTGCTTTTCACCATTGTGGGACGATGTCTCTGGCGAGTCAGTAGCTGTGGCGTTTTGGGGTGTGTGATTTTTGGCTTCTCAGCCTTTACTGGTGATGGTCCTGCAAATAAAACAGGCAAAATTAGTCAAAAGAAGCCTGGAGGGTAAAATACGGATCATATTTCAGAAGAAATAATGTAAAGATTAAATGGATAATGTATCCGTCCCACTGAAAAAAAAAATCATACAGTTCCAGAACTACCTGAGGGTGAATAAATGCTTTAACAGCATCACACAAGAATGCAATCCTAACAACATTCTAGAAACAGGGTCACACCTCTTTCCTGGCTCTGCCGACTGCGCAGGTGATAGCGGCTGGGAGTGCGTTTCTGAAACTGCTCAATCTGTTGGGCCATCGGCACATAGGCTCCTGCCTCATCAAGCTTCCTCTTGCCTCTGGAGAGGTTGAAGGGTTTGGGAATGGTTGTTCCCTTTGGAGCCTTCAACTACAAAACAAGATAACATTCAAATCACTTGAAATCAACAAGCAGCTTCAAAAAGAATCCAACTACTCCACCTAGAGACTATACTCACAGGGGAAGATGGGTGCTTGCGGAGCTGAGAGGTGAAGTTCACCTCCTTGTACGAGTTGTCTTCTGCTGAGCCTACATCCATGTGGTTCTTCAGCCTGCTATCAGAGCAGAAATGGAACTCTTTGGGAATGGTGGTGGACAGCACATGCTTCTTAGGAGGCTGACCTTCAAAACAACACAAGAACAGCCAATTGAATACGTGAAAAAAATAAATTGTAATGCTCTCATTAAAAAATATTAGATAGACTGCCAGTGACTCACTGCCTGCCAGTGCAGCTCTGTAGCTGGCCTCGTTCTTCCGACGCTGTTCTGCCACCTCTTTCTGCAGTGCCTCGATGCGTTCCAGCTCTTGCTGTTCGGTGCTTTTCTGTCTGAAATTCAAAGACAGCATGTATAATTGAATTCTTTAATATTAAACCCTTCTGGCAAGACACAAGGGGGAGCTCCAGTTCATTACCAATATCAAAAAAAAAAAAGATGGTAAAGAGTTCATCAGCAAAGGTTTGAAGTTTTGTGATTTCAGGTTTTGAAAAATCTCTTATGCTGACCAAGGCTTCAGTTATTTTACAGTAAAACATTAAATAGCGAAAAATTACTACAATTTAAAAACTGTTTTCCGAGTTTAAAAATTGTAATTTATTCCTGGGATGGCACAGCTGAATTTTCAGAAGCCATTATACTAGCCTTCAGTCACATGATCCTTCAGAAAATTATTCATGTGTTACTCAAATTTGTTTTTATTAAAGTTATTTATTAACATCATAGAAGTATTTGCTGTTACTTTTGATCAATTTAATGCATCTCTGCTGATTTAAGATTAATTTCTTAAAAAAAAAAAAAAAAAAAAAAAAAAACACACACACAACACAAGACTACAACACCACCTTAACCCAAACTTCTGAACAGTAGTGTATTTTGACTTTGCTGACTATTCAGACTAATAAGAGTTTCACTTACTGTGTAGTGTTGGAGGCAGAGGCAGAGGCAGTATCTGAGGTCTTTGAGGCAATGGCTGGTTTGCTTCTCAGCCGGACACTGCTCCTCGCACCAGCACCACTGCGTCGCACAGTTCTGGAGGTTGAGCTTCTGTGAGGAGATAAACAAAACCATTTTATTATCAAAATTACACTATTCTAATTTGACTAACATCCCACATTACAAGCCACTTCACCAGTGAAGTCTATTAAAAGCCCACTAGGTGCCCTCCACAGCTTAGCAAATGCATTTCTCAATTCACCTTCGCCGCTGATCAAAAATTCTCCTTGCTGTGGCAGCAGATACAACTCTATGCAGCGAGACAAAGTAGCTAATTGAGCACCCCGTAATAGACTAAAAACATATCTAAATTTAGACGCTCATACCTTCTTTTCTTGACATGAGGGGGTGTTGCAGGCTTTTCGTTTCTAGGCACAGGCCGTTTGGACACTCTGCAGGAACAAACAATAAAACCGTCATCCGATGCAAGAACACAGTAACAAAAATAGACTGTTTAACAGGGTGTATAAAATAACATAAGGTCTCATTTACCTGCGTGGTTGAGCAGGAACAGATTTCTGGCCCTGACCAGGAGCTGCTGTAGTTCTGCCATTCCCCCATGATGTGACTATGTTAGATGGGACCTCTGCAGAGGTGCTTTCTTTGACATCTGAAGCAGAGTACATAACAAGGGATAATAGCAAACAAATGCTAGTTGCAAACACAAACGCATCCTAGCACTATTTAAGAGAGTATCCACTGAATGCAAACAGCGCATGTTGTTCTGTGTCAGCTGCACAACACGGATACATTGTTTTAGTTCAAATCAAAGCACAAACGTAAAAAAAAAAAAAAAAAAAAAAAAAAAAAAACATAACCACGTGGCACAGCTGACACAGAACAGCATACACTGTTTGCGTTCAGTGGATCCTCTCCAAAATGGCACCAGGGTGACGCGGAATATTGTTGAATAAAGTCGTTATTTTTTTGCCTTTTGTGCACAAAAAGTATTCTCATAGCTTCATAAAATTACGGTTGAACCCCTGATGTCACATGGATTATTTTACAGATCTCTTTGCTATGTTATGGAAGTTGATCGTGTAAGGACCCTTGCTGTCTATGGGAGGGTCAGAGAGAATGCATCAAAAATATCTTAATTTGTGTTCCGCTAATGAACGGAGGTCTCACGGGTTTGGAACGACATGAGGGTGAGTAATTAGTGACAATTTTCATTTTTGGGTGAACTAACCCTTTAAGGAAACGCATGCAAATGAAACGTCAATGAATTTGTTCCTAAGAGTTTTCTAATTGAAGCAGTTTTTTCCCCAACCTGTACTTGTCGTCTCATCTTGTTTGACCATGGGAGACACCAGAGCTGTGAGTCTGTTGGTATTGTGGATTTCATCAAATGGCTTTACGGTCCTTAAAGGGGTGGTGAGCTGTTCCATAATGCCACTTTTAGGAGCTGCCTTCAACTCTAACAGTAAAACAGAACAAAGATAGTTGGATATTAGAATTATATATATATATATATATATATATATATATATATATATATATATATATATATATATATATATATATATATATATATATATATATATATACATATACATATACATATATATACACACATACATATATATACACACACATACATATATTATATATAAAAATAAAATAAAAAATATATGCATATTATAAACAAAGAGTAAAAAGCCTTACCAAACCACCGGTCAGCATTATCCTGAGGGTCCAGGGCAAAATCATCTATAGACTCAATGACATGAGAAGGGGCATCCCATGTGTATGCATCAGCAGAGTCCCCCTCCATATTCACACAGGAAACTTCTGCAAAATAATGAAATAAAACTAATAAAAATAAAAGGCTTTAAAGAGTTAATCTGTAACAATGCTGTAACTGTAAAGCAGAAAAGTTCATTTCCTGCGCAGTGCGGCGCAAAATGGCAGCTATTGGCTAATATCAGACTCAAGGCCCAAACTGCAATAGCAGCGCTCGATTTATCCAACCATTATGGATTATACGATTAATTTACGTATAGTGTATCAATATTATAAAACATCTTAAAATTTCAGACCTGCGCTTTAAGCGATCATTTCAGAATCAGTTCATATGAAACATATCCGCCTGCATCTCTCATAATTACGAGGGAAAAAATGTAAACAAACGAAACCTAATTAAGACCTTCACATAAGTTAAGATCGCAATAATTAATTGAGCAAAAAAAATAATAAAAATAAATACAACTTTGCAAGTCTATTAACGTTACATTGAACATTAACTTAAAAGCTTGTCTTGCAACAATTAACAGTTACGGCCCAATGTAAACGCACCCATTAAAGCTTCATTTAAACGCAGCAGCTGAGTCAAAATATGATACTGTTTAAAACTGTGTAAAACCCATACTTACGCTTCAAACCAATGCCTCCTACCACAACCTGAAAGGCTAAAAAAAAATACAGTAAAATATTGAATCAGCAGCCGCTCGTATCCTCCTGCCACTAACAACCCGACGCGAATGATAGTTTGAATGTCGGTGCCGTTAGAACTGCTTTTACGAATGAGCCAATCACAGAGCTCAACGCGGCGCATCTCGTTTCCTATTAGCTTAGCGTTTGTGACGCAACAACCACGTGACTAGCTGAAAGAACAAGAAGCATAACAGCAGGACATTTAAAAACTGACTGAAGTTAGTTTCAATAAATGAATTATTCTACTGTTTTACAAAGCGATCTTTTTGTGGTCAGTTATGAAAAAAAATCGTACTTATATTTTCATACAATAATCTTAACCCGTTCAATCCCAAATTTTTCCCAGACACGGAACAAAATCGTTTCATTAGTAAAAATGTTTCATTAGTAACCCGTTGAAATAACCAATAATAATAATAATAATAATAATATATATATATATATATATATATATATATATATATATATATATATATATATATATATTTTTTATTTTTTTTTTTTTTTTTTTTGGAAAAGTGTGTAAAATAAAAAAGATCAATGTATTTTAAAAAATGTTACTTTATTGTAACATACTGTCTATCACAAAAAAATATATATTTGTGTTACCAGCAACATCAATATTGTAACTTTTACTTTAGTGCAATCTTCACTGTTACTTTGTCATTGAAGCCTTCACTAACAAATGTAATTGGATGTATGTGTATACCTAAATGCACTTTTATCCCACCGGTCACAATTGTTGGCATCAACATGTTTACTCACTCTATGACCACATTCAACAAAACTGAATAATTGTGAATTCATATATTAATGCTAGAGACCTTAAAGATAACACGTACCAAAAATCTTTGTTATTTCCCTATGTTAAGATACTTTACTAGCCTTTTGTTTTGGAGCTTTGATGCAGCCATCATCTTCTCGTGGCGTAAACATGAAATAAACTACTCTGGTCATGTGTATCAAATGTAACACTACACATATTTAATTTGACCCTTTATTTATTTATTATTTTTTAATATTAGCAGGAAATTTACTAAAACACCAGTCAGTAACATTTTTAGAGCTTCTAAAGCTGAAAACCTTCTTACGGGCACTATTGTGACCAGTGGGATTTAATGGGTTAATTCTCAACATTCTTTAATTTTCATAAAAAATTCATGAAAAAAAAAAACATTTTCATTCAAATTTATTGAAAATGAAGCACATACTCATACTAGGATTCAAGATTCAAGAAGTTTATTGTCATATGTACTAGAGTACAATGAAATTCTTACTTTGTTTACTCCTCTCGAAAATGAACAAATTCCCATAGGATCATACTAGGATTCCTGCTTTAATGTTATCAGTGCAAACTTATAATCAAAACACAGTGAATGTGGATAGAGAATGATGAATGTCAAAATACTAACACAATACAGTACAATAAGGCTTGACCTTTGCATGTCAAAACACTTTTAATGCCAGTAGTTTGCAAGTTAATGCAAATAAAAAACAACCATAGTGACAATAAAATGGACAAGGCAATAAAAAAAATGACAAGGCAGTAAAACTAAGATGCACATGTTGAGAAATACGCTCTTGTGTAGTGAACTACATCTTCTGGATCATCACCTGGAATTTACCTAAGAAGAAAGTGCAGAAGAGGAGGGACAACAGAAGACAAGAATCAAAAAATTGTTACATTTAACATTTAATTAGAACTTAGACTCAGGAGAACTAACTTCACTGATGCTCAATTTCAGAGTAAGATCATGAAAAATGGTTATTTGCTCCTTACAGGCAGGCATGACTGATACTTCGGCTGTGACTATACTTTTCACACCAAGGTTTGAAAGTGCTCCTCGGACCAGTCCACAGGTGAAGGCTAAAAACTGCAGGAATGAAAAAATGAGAGAGAAAAAAAAATTAGTTGTACGATCTCTTTATGAAGCATCAAAGTGGTAGCTGTGTAGACAAAAGTCTTATGGGTTTGGAACGAAATGAAACAACAGAATTTTCATTTTTAAGTGACTATCCCTTTAATTGTATTATTTTATATTTTATTAAATAATAGATATTCCTTCTTCCCCACCTGTAGATATACTATTCTTGTAAAGTACTACATATCTCATTATGCTCTGTAGATATACTATTCTTGTAAAGTTTTTCATGTATAATTATGTTATTTTAGATGTTGAATTTGTGATATTGGATTTTGAGATTGTGATGTTGTTAATTTTTTTTTTTTGGTTACCTTTGGCGCATGCTCCAAATACTGTTTTCCAGCAGACAGGTGGGTCAGCAGGCGGAACTTGTTATCTTGTAGCACATAAATACCCTACAAGCAATTTGAACATTTCATTTTTCTAAATAAGCACCTCTAGTCAATGAAGAGATTCACTAAGATGTATGACTTACGATGCCATAAAGCTTAAAGTAGCATTATAATGCACACACCTGGTGGTTTGTTCTCAGGTTGTCAATCTGCTTCTTAAAAACACTGGTCCAGAAATCTTTGCAGATAAACTTCATAACATCAAGCTCATCTTTGAAACGTGGTGTGTCTTTGGTAAACCTGCAAAGAGAAAAATGCCTGCTGAGACAAGAACAAATGGCTATTTATTTCTACTACTAATTAAATGTTTTTTTCAATTTTTCGGCAAAATTATTAAAAAACATTTAAAGATACATTTGGATTTTCCACTGACAAGCTGCCATACCACGAATGAAACCAAAACAGGTCTAACATCAGATTAAGGATGTCATCAGAGGATCTGCTTGAGTAAAGAATAAAATGTGCATATATGAAAGAAAAGATCCGTCGTGATACCTCTCAATAAGTCCTTGTCCCACACGAAACCCCATGCTCTCAAGTTTAGAGACACATCGTCCATTCTCCTGTGCACAGCAGTAACGTTACACTACATTAACTCAACATGCCACATTCTCACTATTTGTTTTACTAGTGTGCTTGTAACTCTATACGCTATTCTACTATTCTGTGACAGTGTTTTCAGTATATCTCCGGCTCTTACCGAGTCCCCAGATTCTGCACTGTTGACATACTGAATAATCTCACTGTGCAGGAACTGAAAGAGAGCCTCGTCTGCCATCTCGAGCCAGACTGAAACTGACAAGCGACCCAAACCGACTACGGGAATAAATCAGTTACTGCTTTAGTAAATGGATACTACTCATTGTGCGAATAATCAACTAAATTCCAATATTTCGCCAGTTCACTAATTATTTATTATAGGGTCCTTCTTCACATCTGTTCCACTTCCTGTTTGGCTGAGATTTAGCTGCCCTGGTATATGCCTGTACGTAAAATGTTTTTCTCTCGTATTGTTTGGAAACACATTTTCGTCTTTTGTATGTAAAGTGGAAATAAAGTATGAAAAAGTGTCATAAAAACACCCGATTGACTTTTATAATCTATTATGCCTGTTATAGCTAAATTGGTTTAGTTATTAATACGCTTGTTGAACACAATGGGGAAACCTTTTTGTCTTAATAGTATAAATCACAATATTAACGTCTTTGTGAAGTATATGATTGTATTTTTTTAAATAAAATGAAACACTTGGTTCAGTTGTAAATTGTTAAATTATAAAAACACATAAAAATTTACATTACACTATATTTACATTACACGGTTACTGGTCTCAATTTTTTTGTATTTATATTTTATATAATTTATTTTAATAATTATAATTAGAGTTTATAACTTAATTACTTAACATCTTAATGATTTTCAGTAGCCTATTGCATTAATATGAATGACTAACTTACATTTTACAACAAACCGTTATTGTTTTACTTAAAGTAAATGATGAATGAAACACAAGAAACTCAAATTCTACAAGATGTTTTATTTCTTAATTCTTCCTTAACATTGTTTCTTTCCGCATACACCTTAATCTCGCCCTTGCTTTCAGAATGTTTATGAAAACAAATAGTCCTTGGAACCTAAAAATGCCAATGTTTGGAATCATAAAGATGTAAAACACCTGTTTACTCCAGCTAAGCAGCCAATGAAACTTTACATTTCATACTAAAAGTACAGTACAGCTGTGCACAGTGTGCATCTCACTGAGGTAGATCAGTCGGGGTCTAAACATCACAGTTGAGTTGAGGTCAATTTCATTTCAGTTCAGCCAGAGGAGGAAATGATGGTTTCTAAATAAAACTCATGAAATGAATTCACATCTTCAGCTGGCCTAAAGAAAATGACAACATATGCCATCACAGTTACCTTATAGGCAACTGGTGCATGTAACACTGAGTCAAAAGTATAGACAGTGAAGCAGTGCTAAAATACCATTTAAATTTACATGATAAAACATTTTCTTTTCTGACAGTGCTCCTGGTTTAGCATGGAGAGATACATGAAGTGCTTTTCAGCAATGACAGGGTACGTGCTACGCTTATTTTGTCCGATACTCATAAATCAAACACTGAGGGAAACTTTGCAGTGTGAGAATAGTGTAAAACCAGTACAACCATTTTTTTATATCATTATGCAGGGCACAAATATGATCAATTCTTGTTTATTACGAAACAAAAAAATGAAAGTTTTTTAATTTAGTTCCCATATTGGGAATTTGTCCGGATGGGCTACTTAATTTTAAACAAATATTCACTTTTCATTATGATTTTCAATTCCAGAATAATCCATTCTGCATTTCATTCACAAAATACTCTGGAATGAACAGAGAGAGATGGGGATTTACAGGAGAAGAGTCTACACAATAACTGTGATTCCTTTCATAAGCATTGAGGATGTGAACAAAAAAAGCGGCTAAAACTTTTACCTAAAGGCTAAAATCAACACAAGCTAATTAATTAAATGCTAATTAATCACCTGACTCTAAAAAAAATCATAACTAAAACCACTGAGCATTCTTAAAAAAAAGAAAGAAAAAAAAAAAAGAAATGAGACTTCATGCAATTTGCGTGAGGATTGCTTCATTTCTTGTCAAATGGTTGAATCCTATTCGTGACAAGAGTTCAGCTTAGAGAGGTAGGTTTTTTGTGTTGTGTGACTGTGAGCTGAGAGGCACATCTAAGACCACAGTTCAACTTGACTTTTATGGTGCGGTCACATTAGAGAATTTTCGGTGAAATTTCATGGGCAAAAAAAAAGGTAGATGTATGGAGCAAAGCACACACATAAGTCACTTTCAAAACACGCCGATTTCTGTTGGTCACCATGCAAAGCTTCCACATCGAATCCTACTGAAATGCCAGGAAGTCGCAGACAAATATTCGCAGATCAATAATAAATGTGACCGCACCTTTAGTCTTAGAAGTGCCGTTGATAAAAAGTGCTTCATTATACAACGGAGAACACTGTAATAGCATTATTTTCCTTCTTGACAAAAATATTGAGGTATTTCTTTTGCTAACTTTTCAGTTACATTTTTTTTTTTTAATGACTTTTATAAGTTCATTTATCACTACAAAACACTCTGAAGACCCTCTAGGAAAAACCACAAAGTTCAAACTATTCTAAAAGCAAAACTTCATCTATCCTAGTGATACTTTTGTCTAATTCTACAGGATCCATTTGAAGACCTCGCACCCACCTAACTTCACCGTCTCCAGTTCATTACCTATAAGCTACTTGGCAATGATGCAACAGAATTGTTGCGTTTGACTGGCAGGTCATAGTGGACTTGGGAGACGTCATTGCTGGAAGGCCTGATGGAATCGAGGTAGAGTTGGAGAGAAACCAGAGAGCTGGTTTAAGTGCCCTGAAGCCTGAGGCTCATGCAGTGACTGTGGCTGAAATGAGGTAAGCGGCCCAGAGATCTGAGAGGTAGGGCTTGGGGACGCAGTGGTGGTGGAGTATCCCAAGGGAGTGCTGTAGGGAGGCAGGCCGAATGGCAGGAAGCCCAACAGGTGCGAGAGGTCCATGTTGGCAGAGGTGGTAGGCGGCTCGGCTGAGGTGAACGCTGAGTTCCTGAGGGTGAAATGGGCACTCTGACCTCCCAGACTGTCAGGGAGAAAGTCGCCAGGCCGCGAGACGGCTGTTGCCACGGCGGCCTGTGGTGGCATCGGCCCGCATTGGAGCTCGGCCAGGAAGTTCTCCATCTCCACTTTCAGATATGAGGTAGTGGAACTCGGCTGATATCTGTGAGCCTGCTGGTACTGCTGCAGAGGAGGCTTGTTTGGCTCAAGGTAGCAGCCCACACCCATCGGGCTGGACAGGGGGCCAGACACCATCGCGTGATGGTGATGATTGACCCCTGAGGTAGATGCGCTCGGAAGGCCTTGAGGGTTGAACATGGCCATGGAAAACGCCTCTGTGGGATCTTTCGGAGATCCGACGGAGCACACAGTGGGACTGGGCTCCTCCTTAATGTGAATCGGAGGAAGGGTCTCCAAATCTTGCGCGTGACTTTTCTTCAGGTGTCGAGTGAGGTGGTCGCGACGACCAAAGCGTTGGGCGCAACGTGGGCACAGGAAGTCCCGTCTGCCAGTGTGCACCACTGCGTGGCGCCTCACATCCTTGCGAGTGAAGAAGCACCGGCCGCAACGTTCACACTGATGCTTCCTTTCTCGTACCACAGTCCCCGGAGGAGGCCGGCCGGTGTGCGTACTCAGGTGCTCGAGTAGCGCCGACATGCTCTCGAACGCCTGACGACAGACCTTACAGGTGAGGTCACCACTGGCGGAGGTGGCATGCGTGGCCACGTGGCGTCTAAGACCCAAACGAGTGTTGTAATGCTTTCCGCATTCCTCGCACCGTAGTTCCTGCTTGTTGGGGTCGTGGTTTTGCAGGTGGCCATTTAGCTGGTCTTTGCCATGGAACATTTTCTCACATATATGGGTGGTTTTCAAGGAGTATGTCACTGTACATCTGTGAAAAGCCAACGATCAGTGATGATAATGATTCAAGGTTTGAAACTGTGTACAATTATAATCACATTGTTTTAGAGCAGGGGTGCTCAATCCTGGTCCCAGAGATCTACTTACCTGCAAAGTTTAGCTTCATTCGTAAACAGGCACACTTGATAATTACAAACAGGTGTGTTGGAGCAGGGTTGGAACTGAACTTTGCAGGAAGGTAGATCTCCAAAAACAGGACTGGGCACCCGTTTTAGAGACAAAAGCAAGAACCTGACAAGAAGCTCCAACCGGTGATTTTTCTTGGGAGTGAAGATTGTTTTTTTGCATGTTCAGACTTCTGCACAGAAACAAAAAGGTGATGATTTGGTAATTTAATTTAGAGTGTCCTTGCTACAGTAATAATAGCAAGTATTGCATAGTTACATGCAAGTGACCCTGAATCTAACCCTATAGTAAGTACATGTTGTTAATTAATATTACTCAGTACTTATTTGTATAATTACACTGCCATGACACCTTAAAACAAAGTGTAACAGATGATTTCCCCCACTTAAAGTTCTATTAGGCAAATGTCTATCTAAAATAATAAAGCCACAATGGATGTGTAAAATTGTCATTTACTTATCCTGTCCTATTGTTCCAAATCTGCATGACTTCTTTCTTCTGTGGAACACAAAATAAAATGATATATGCAATGCAAAAAGTTAATGGTAACCAAAAATGTGTGATAATCAATTTTCTTCAAGTATCTTATTTTGTGTTCCACTGAAGAAGGATGATTAAATGATGACAAAACTGTTGGCTGAACAATCCTGTTCACTCATGTTAAATATACTTGTAAAAGAAATACAACAATTATGATTTAAAGGTATTTTGTTGTTACATCTAAACATAAACAGATCATATACAATGTAAAAAATGCAATACGATGGTAAAACATTCATATACTGTATATGCTTATACATTAGTTTTGTTTTAAAATTCTGGAACGCATATATGTGAATCAATTTCTATTGTTTGCTTTCAATATGTTGTTTAAATAATTCACAGAATATTTCTGAAATATAGCCTGTATAGAGTTCCCCTGTAGAATTCTGACATAAAAAAAGAAAATAAAAATTACAAAAAAATAATAATAATTTAAGAAAATTTAGTTGAATAGATAATGCTGCAAAAAATTATTTACTAGGGATTTGTAATTTTTTAAGTCAGACTCATTTTATTTGTTAATTTAGAGATTTATGTTAGATATGAACAATGAAAGAATTTTTTTTTTCATGTATTTATAAAACTTCGTATTGTAAAAAATAAACAAAACCTAAGTGTTTCATGACAGTGCAGTTTTTGACCTGAACCTCCTCTGAATGGTAACAGATTTCAACACAAGAAACTTAAAAACAGCCTGAGGGGATGTCCATGATGATTGGTTAGTGACATTTATAAATGGTTTGTTTACCTGTTCTCACAAAACACATTCATTATCTTGACAGACCTCCGGAAAATGCATGTCCACTATTACTCCCTCCCTTTTAGAGAATGGATGGACATCATTCAGACAACCAAAATTTCAAGTATTTATATATATGTGTATGTGTATGTGTGTACTTAAATCCAAACGTTTTCATTTTTTCCAAAATTTTTATTTAAATACTATGATTTTGTTTTAATTTTGTAAGAAATACTATTTTATTAAGTTTATGAATTTGGTTCTTCTTTAGGGACATTTATCTGTACACATAAAAAATCATGTTTATGTAAAATCTGATTTTATAAAATAAAAAAAAGTCACTAAACTTGTTATATAATACAAATTAAAGTTGTGTTTGGTTCTATACATTTTTATTTTCCCTTAAAAAAAAAGATTTTTGATTTTATCTTTTAGTTTATTTACTTCTGGCACGTTTCGGGGTCACAAACCTGTGGCACGTATCACTCAGCAAAATCTCTAAAGAACCGCAGAACATTGTGATTAAATGGTCAAATCGAAATTATCCGTCACAAAGAGCGGATCAAAACAAATTAAACAATCCTTTCGTGCTTCCCTCATGTTAAAAATATAACAAACTAAATACACTGAATGCACCAACAGTCTCGTGCGTAGCTAATGTGTTTGCTCATGCACGCAACATTTAAACCTCTTATGTGGGATAATGGTGCACATTTATCTTTTCAAAAGTCAGAAAATACTAACTAGGAAACTCTATGAGGGTTTCAAACATCTGAACATCAATGCAAACAGTCCACGCGGTCCTAAATTCAGACTATAACATTTGCATAAAAACAGTCTGGTGCTCACCAGAAACTTTTGATCCCCGCTAAAGTTGCATTTCACACGCATTCTTCCATCTTCCATCTCACAAGGGTGCAGATATTAAAAAAAATTCGATTCCCAGCCATATCTCGATGAACTCTCAAAAACTGTTCGCAGTGGATAATTTATTTTTTGTTCAATAATGTGTGTGTTTTTCGGGCCTGCTGTTTCTTTCCCTCTAAACACAGCAGCGCTAGAGCTGACGGGCGCGTGCATTGTGGGAACGTGACGTCAGAACACATTCAGGGTGATTTATTTTTCACCATTTAAACGATCACAAACTCTTACATTGCATCACAGTGAAGTCCTATAAATAGAAAACAAATGTAAATGACGCAGAAACGCAATTTTCAAAACTTAATTAGTTCAGCTCACTAGAGAAGGAGAAAATAGTTTCTGACAATTTCAAATTATCATGAATAATATGTATTTGACGGGATACAATTAATAAATCATCATTAAACTTGTTTACAACGCCCGGTTTGTTGCACGAGAATAGGAAGTTGCCAATATGAAACCTTTACGTTCGGGAACGAACACGACAAAGTAGCAGAAACTTTCTTCTCTTTTGAGTTCATTATGCATTGTTTTGAGATAACGTTTAGTACAATTTCGTTTTTACCTTGAGTATATGTAGCGAATAGGCTAATGCTTCTCTATTGTTTTCATTTCACAATGGAACGTTTTAGTTTCAGCATGTAATAACTGCACGTGCAACAAATACATCCGGGAAAGTCTCATGAGAAACTGAATATAACTTAACGAAGAGCAGTCATTATTTGTCTATAAAGATTCTTGAAATTGTTATATTATTATCGTCGGTAACTGCTCATTGAAGAAGCTCAGTAAGTGTAAATAATTTATTTATAAGAACTATGATAGAACCTAAAATAATACATAGAAATATTCAAGTGTTATATTTAATAATATTACTTTTAAACACATGCATATATTAACATATTATAGCCTAGTGTATTTATATTCAGAAGTTGGATAATGAAAATTAACTAATTAAAATAGTTTTAGAATACTTCTACAAAATAATTCTAATAATTATTATCATTATTATTAATTACGATTTTGATATTAGATTTAATTAAATTCAATTAAATTCATAATAATTATATTATGTAAATTTAGCATGTCATTTAATTTATCAAAATAAAACAAAGCTGTCACTTTTGAAGTGCAAAAAATGCTATTAAAACTCTCTCTTTACACACACACACACACATATATATTTAAACATTTTCAGTTATTCTTGCATTAAATGAAAGAGAATTTTAAAGCAAGGTTACAGTAAATGAATGTTGTTGTCTTTAAAATCTAATATATGCATTCCTCACATCTAGTTTTTACCTTGTTATAAAATTACTAACAACAATAAACTCAATACCTGTGAGTAGGTGGATGGTCCTTAATGGAAAATGTTAAAACAGAAAAGTTATGAAAATTTGGGCTGAAAATATTAACTCTTAACTCTTGAAACTCTTAATTTCCTTGCTCAGCAAACAGTTTTCCTTATTTTTAAAATACACATAAGCAAAAAAAGGTTCAATATAAAATACAAGACAGATATACAATATACAATGCAAAGTTGAAATTGTACTAAATATTGTGCTATAATGTGGTGCTGTAAATTGTTTGTTGGCATTATATAGAAAAGTACAGACTAGGAAAATAAATGTTGTGAGTGCAGGTTGTACAGACTATAATAAACTGAATGTTTGTATATGTTATATATATATAGCTCCAGACCAGAGATATGTCCATCCTAAAAAGTTTGTCATTAACTTTTACTAAAACAACAACAGATTTTCTGAGAAATCTGTATGAGCAACATCATCAGTTATAAAGGACGAACCCCAAATGTTCATGTTTTACACATGAGAACAACAGATGCAAGTTTTTATTTTTTTTGCAATTCAGATCAGTTTGTTTATAACTACTCAGACCAGTTTTACTGTTTCTTTGGAGAATAGCCAATTCAAGAGAATGATTCAATCCTAAATCAAACATCAATATTGCTTGAGAAAATATGCTGTACAGAAGAGCAGCTTCTGATCCAGATAATGAAGTATTTTAAAGCAGAGCATAACCAGAAATGTATGTGAATTATATACATTGCCATAGCGTTTTAATTTTTTTTTAATTAAATGAATGTTTAGCTGTTTTTTGTGTTCTCATAGAATAGCATTTTATTGTTTAAATGTTTCATTGGCATATCTGAGTACATTCCTTAGATAAACAGGTTGAAATTTCTTTTTACTTTGAGACTGCATTAGCCCTTGTTTTTAATAATGGTTTCCTTAATGCTACTGAAGTTGCTGAAATAACCCACCCAGTTAAAAAATGAGCTTTAAAATAGACTCAAAGATTTATCAAAAGTCTTTATTCAGCTGCCACATTATGAAAGTGTACATCACTGTTACAATATAGAAAACTAACACAGTAAACCCATTGACTGCTTAATTCATATACTGTGTGCCGTTATTTATATCCTGTGTAAGTGTAGTTTTTAACACAATATAAATACCTTGGTGAAAAACCCACTTCGGAGTCAAACAAAAAACACTTGTTTGATGAATTTTAAATCTGGTCTCAGTCCTGAAAACTGATTTTTTTCCCCCTTGTTCCTTATGCATTTTCTTCTTAATACCACATACAGGCTACACAATACAGTGGAGAAAACCCTAACATGATGAAATGTTTTAACATTTCCTTTGATTCCAACAGTTTTTAATAACAAAACAGACATTTCTAACACAGTATAACAAGCCTCATTTCAGATTTGCCATCTAATGATAATGAAATATACCCATTAAGAGGTGTAACTGGGCTCAAGAGATGTCAAAGGAGAACTGAAAAGCTGAACAAGAAATGACTGGTGAAATGCTGGCATCTGTTTGGCAGGAATATAACCAACATGGGTCTAATCATAAGCCCATCACAGAGGGAAACACAGCTGTACCTGCAAAGGGGAAAAGAGCATCAGAAGTTCATCAAACAACATTTGTTAAAATTGTACACTCAAAAAAACAAAAATAATGGAAAGCAAGATTTTTTTTTCTTTTCTTTGTAATTAAGGGCACATGCTTTGTTATGCGGTTAAATTGAAATGTATCAGTTTCTGCAATTAATACTTTGTGGAGACAGACAATACTACTTTTAAGGATGATTAATTGGCTAATATTTGGCCTTCTTGGGCGAATAGGAATAGCTCACCTAAAAATGTTCTCAGGCCATCCAAGATGTAGATTAGCATGTTTCTTCACTGGAAACTGATTTGGAGAAATGTAGCATTATATCACTTGCTCACCAATGGATCTTTCTGCAATGAATGGGTGCCGTCAGAATGAGAGTCCGAACAGCTGATAAAAACATCACAATAATCCACATGACTGATTCCATGAATTAACATTTTGTGAAGTGAAAAGCTACATGTTTGTAAGAAACATATTCATTAGAAAGGTGTTTTAACTTTAAACAGTTGTTTCTGGCCAAAATATGAATCCATAATCCAAAATAATGCTTCCTTCAGCAGTAAAAGTCCATCCCCTGTTGTCCTCTCACATCACACAGAATATTTGTTCAGAACTGATTTGAAATGTTTTCGCTTGTAAACAGTGTTTGATCTGTGCATATTTCTCCCTTGATTCAGGTAATATGACTTTTCTCAATGGAGACAGCAATATTATGGATACAGGACTCTATTTTAGCCGGAAGCAACAGTCAGAAGTTAAATAATAATGGATTTGTTTCTTACAAACGCACAGATTTTCACTTCACAAAATGTTAATTGATGGACTGGAGTGGTGTGGATCACTTGTGGATTATTGTGATGTTTTTATCAGCTGTTAGAACTGTCATTCTGACGGCACCCATCAGGCTGCAGAGGATCCAGCAAGTGATGCAATGCTAAATTTCTTGCTGCAGAGGATCCAGCAAGTGATGCATTGAGTGTGTTTATTTTTTCAGCCAATTTTAATTTTTGTGTGAACTACTCCTTTAACAGAACTTCATTGTGTTAGTTACAAAGTCTACTGACAGCCTTGTTTATGGGTAATACACAAATTCTGCATTCAGTTTTTGAGTAAACATTATATAAAATTAATGTGCATTTCATTGTATTATATATACAGTATATTAGGATTAAATTAACTCACAGGACATCGGTTGTGTATTTGATTTTATTTTATATACATTATATATGCATTAAATTAGGTTTTAATAAACCCATATCTGTTCGGTTGTGAATGTGTTGCGAATTTTCTTTCTAAACTGTTTTTTATATTGTATAAGCACTAATATATATTATATGAAATAATCTCACTGCCATGTCAGTGATTCGTACTTTTTGGGCTACCTTGACCATCTGCAGAGTCAATATCTGGAACTTTCCAGTCTTGCTTGCGTCCTTTCTCATAGAGAGCCTTGAGAACCTTCCGGAACTCTTCTTGTCCTCCGTTATGACTCAGCTCCGAGTACTTCCTGTACAGCTGTAGGGCAGTCCGTGCATCTTCGATACTATCATGAGTTTCGCTCTGAATGTTCAGATCTAAACAAATGTTCAAAAAGCAAAACACACTGATACACAGATATTTACATATGAGGTCAGGAGATGAGGGAAAGTTTATGCAAGAAACCTACCGAGAAAGTACCACGCGAGGAAACGTAGGGAGATCATTCGTTTCCTAGGCATGTGGAAGAGGTAGACGGTGTCAAACACCTGTTCCTTTGGAACCTAAAAATGTAAGGGGTTAATATTGGTTTACAATTAAAACATTTCCAAATACTAAATAAAAACGATTTCACATAAATTCAGCTCACCATCAAGTTAATGACCCGGAAATCCTTCTGTAACCCGTGGCCGACAAAGCGAACGCCAGTATCGATAAGAAATCGCAATTTCAGATATGTAGATTTCAGAGTAGTCAAATGTTTCGAGGAAATCTTTGCATCCAGGTCTCCGGGTTTGATACCAGAGTACTGAGTCAGGTAGTCCACCACCTGTTCCAACATTTTGACAAAAACACAGAAAGCAAACGTGGAAATCACTAGTACAGTAATAGTTATTCCCTGTGATTCACCTTCCGATTAAATGATTCAGAAAGAATCCTTGTTACAAGTGACACTAACAGATAACACATCTCTCCTGATAAGGCACAAAACTGTGGTTCTCACTTTATGAGTCCTGATCAGTTCAAAAGGTAATTTCCCTATTATGTGACATTTCCCTATTATGTTACAATTAGAATGATTCAAAAAGTGTTGTGACCTGCTCCTGAGTAGATATGTAGTCATCAATGAACGGCACTCCCTCATTGGGTCCCTGGCCTCTCACGCATGTGATGCGAGCAACAGACATCTGACTGGGCTTAATGGTGGACTTGGTCCCGTCACTGCGCAGTTCTGCCTCTTCCTGTTCAAGGAGCAACACACAAAAGCATTCAAAATTTGGGGTAGGACAAAATGTCGAAAAAATACCAGCAATTATAGAACATTAAAGTGTTTCCCACTGACCTGGTTGAGCGTGACAAATTCTGCATCCAATCCAACAAGGTCTGAAGCCTGCGGCATCTCGCTCACCATGAGGGGTATGAATGTGGCGTGACTCTTCCTCTGTTTCCGTGCCAACGAGGCCTCCGTCAGCAGAACACTGGCATCAATAGGGTTCTTAACTAGGAGGAAATTGAGAAGAGGAAGGAATAATTAAAACAGATGCTCTTTGCATTTGCATCTTTTTGTGTTTATGATATTTTAATTTGAGTATTTGTGTGAAATATTATTACAATTTTCTATTTTAGTTTTTTTTTTATGTAATTTATTCACATGATCCTTCAGATAGCACTCTAATATGCTGATTTGATGCTCATGAAACACTGATTATTTTCATATCTGCTTAATATTTTTGTGGAAACCATGATTTTTTTTTTTTTTCAGAATTTCTTGAGAAATAGAGAGTTCAAAAGCATTTTTTTTTTCATTATAAATGTCTTTACTCTCACTTTTGATCAATGTAATGCATCCCTGCTAAATAAAAGTATTAATACTTTTTTTTTTTTTTTAAATACTGCATTTTCTAAGCCTTGATAAAATGCAAATTTAATTTGTATTTTTAGTGAGAAGACGAAAAGTAGATTCTGTGAGATAAATGATCACATACTTCGCAAATCATACTTGGCATGGTAGTTCCTCTTGACATAGTAAAGTACAGCAGGAACCTTCCAGTTCACATCAAAATGAGCTGATTCAGCCTAATGGAGACATATTGCAGCACAATTCAGTGTCACATTTGATGCATTTCCAGTGGGAATACAGAACTTAATGTGCTAGTCCATTATATATAGTAATAAGAGTGAAATATGAAATTTTCCTGATGTTTGGTATTTTTACCTTGTCAATGGGCTCAATCAGAAAATCATTGAACAGATACCACTGTTGGTGTGTTACTCCCTGAAAGCAAGACAGAAAACACAGTTCCCTCATGTCATGATAACACTTTATGTCAAAGGTTTAGCAAGTACTTTAAAGATTTGCTCACACCTCTTTCCTCTGATGATAGGTCTCGCCCACTTTGATATGTGCCACCAGATTTCCTCCGGTCCGAGCATGCTGGATATGTGACACGGTGACAACCAGGTCATAGACAGACGCTCCTTCTGCCTCTTCACTTTCAGTCAGCTATGAGAAGAAACAACACAATTTATTTGTGCAGGGTCAGTTTAAATAACCTCAAGACGAGTCACCTTAATGACTTTGAAAGAGTGGAAATAATCATCTTAATGACTTTGAAAGAGTGGTTAATGAAGTTGAAAGAGTGAAAAGGTGTTCCTCACCTCCTCTCCTTCAGACAGGCTGCTGACCTCCAGGCCCTGAGTCTTACTAATGCACATCTTCAGACTGAGAGGGATCCACACGTGCCTCATATCCTCCGCTTGAGTGTCGAAGGTCAAGCCCTCCACGCTACAGAGCTCTTCCCTGTACATGACATATATTATATATAAAACATATAGACAGATGCATTTCTACAATCAGCACACTTACTCTAAACACCATTCTGTCGGTAAAGGCTCTTTGGGTTTGGGAGGTTCAGATGCTTCTTTCTTCAAAGCTTTGTTGTACGCATACTGTGAACAAAAAGAAAAAAGATGAATGGAAAATTAAGACAAATCAATGTGCCTAGAGTGTTACACTCCAATAACATACAGATCAGCTGAATGAACAGGCTGTTGCATTGCTAATGCATTATATGTATTATAATATGACAGGAAAATATCAAGTAACTAAGGCAGCTTTAAGTAATGACTCCAATGGATGCATAAAGCATTAGAGAACATTTAAGGGCAGATTTATGGCTGAATTCTGTAAAGGCATTATTGTATATCAATCATATGGGTCTGACCTCAGTCTGTGCCTTCCAGAACTCTGCCTCCTTGGCGCTGTTCACCTCACAGTTGATCACCAGAACATCAGGCAGACATCGGATGTTCCTGGTCTGCAACTAAAAAAACATAAATATTTAGTATTTTGTGGTTTTACACTTTTGGTTGGTAATATTTGGTAAGAACATTTTTGAAATAAGTCTTTTATGCTCAAAAGGCTGCATTTATTTGTTCAAAAATACAATAAAAAGTAATGTTGTGAAATATTATTACAATTAAAAATTACTGTTTTCTATTTTAAATATATCTTAAAAAGTAATTTATTCCTGTGATGACAAAGCTGAATTTTCAGAAGACATTGATCCTTGAGAAATCATTCTAATATGCTGATTTGGTGCTTAATAAATATTTATTGTTATTATCAATGATGAAAATTCAATGTTGTGCTGCTAAACATATTTGTGGAAATGCTGATGCATTTTTTTCTTTTTTAGGATTTTTTGGTTTAGGAAGTTCAAGTTAAACAGCCTTTATTTGAAATACTCTTCACTACAATTTATGACCAATTTAATGCATCCTTGCTAAATAAAAGAATTAATTACTTTCAAAATAAAAATCTAACTGAGTCCAATTTTTGTTTTAATCTTTTGAACGTGTGTATATAGATATCCGTGTAAAAGCTTACTGTTGGCTGGTATTTCTCACAGTTGTCACACCAGGCCTGTGTGCTTTGTTCCAGACAAATACTCTTCTTCAGGATCTCTGCAAAGTCATATTCCTCTATCATCTTATCTGTACAAATGAAAGCAAATTATTTAATTAATTAATACAGTTTATAGAAGCAGAAAAAACTAAATCAAACCATACAACTCTAGCTAAACATCTGTACATCATGCCCATGTTGGTCTACAAAGATGGATTCATGTGTGAATGATGTGCAGTTTGGTGGTTCTGACCTAGAGATCTTTGCTCAGGGTAGTGCATGGTAAACAGCAGAGTCAAGGAGGAGCGAACTGTCTCCTTTCCACAGCGACACAAACTGCTATTCTCCACTTCACAGCCAAACAATCGGCCAATCACAGACTCCCCTGAGGAACCCAGCGTACTGCTGAGGACACAAAACATTAAACACTCCGTTCTTGTGTAAATTATTGCATTAAATTCAAGAATGATGCAGCTCCACACCTGCTGCTGGCTCCTCTGTATGCCTGTGGCCCTTCCTGCTCCAGTGTTTCCTGATGCAGCTGTGCAAGTATGAAACGGTTCCAGCTCTGGATAAGATGTCCCAGACGGGCTTTCCCTGTCTGTTCATCAGAATCAGCCAGGATCAAACCTAAAGCCGAGGCCTCCGGGATTGTCCGGAAAGCCCGGAGAAAATTACTGGCCTGTGAAGGAACAAACAAGTGCTTTGTGTGTGTGCATATGCTATGCATGGCTGACAGCTCTGAATGCATACATACAGCTGGGGATGAATTCTGATTGAAAAGAAAGTGTTAACGTACCTGGCAGGGGTCTCCTCTGCTCAAATCCAGCATGTGAAAAAGGAACCCCAACTCACAGGCCAGACAGAACTCCTTCTGACACAGATGATTCTGTACCAAGCACCTGACTGGCTCCAGGAAGTACAGCACCTGTCACAGCATACACAGAATTAACTATTAATAAAATTCCAGGGAGCTGGAACATCCAAAGTTGTGCATTCCCAAAATTCCTTAGCGAGCTCAAAAAATTCCAAGGACTTTTTAATATAATGGACACGGTGTCATTTGGGATTTTTTATTTTTTTTTTAGATTCCTCAGGTATATAATCAGTGTTTCAGGTATATTACATTTAATGTGTATAACTATACAGTAACTATAATATATAATATATATATATATATATATATATATACTATATATATATATATGTGTGTGTATATGGGTATGTATAATGTGTGGTGTGTGTGTGTGTGTGTGTGTGTGTGTGTTGTTATATATATATATCTATATATATTATATATATATATATAATATGTTTGCTTGATGAATAAGAACATTGAAAAATTCACCATTTCATGTATTTAATATTAAATATAATATATTCAATATAATAATATAATGCAGTAAAAATGGTATGTGTGTGTGTGTTTTCACCTGGATCATGCAGTTGCAGTAAGCGTTGGGTATGTGAGGCTCCAAACCAGCAAACAATGTCCGGTTATAGTGCTTGAAATCAAAGTCTTCCAGTCCCAGTTTGGAATATTTAATGGTCACCTGATATAAACATATGCCACATAATCAGAACTGTTTAAACCCAGTGTTTTAGGAGTTTATAATAAACATGAGATTCACCAGTGATCCCACAATCGGGCATTGTGATTAATGATTAATATTTTATTATTCAACTGCAGAAAGACTTTCATTGACTTAGTTTTCATATCCCCCCTCTAGTTTTTATGCTTCTTAAATTGCATGCAAATAGTTATATTTTATTTATATATGCATATATATGTATCCATATATATATATATATATATTATATATATAAAACATTATTTCATCTAAAAAGAACTTGTTTGTCAACATTTGTAATGGACAAAATAGCTCATGTAATATGTAATCATCGTATAATTATGCACAACAATGGATGATCACTACCTTCCTGTATTTCTTTGGAACCATGTAAAGATGCGGTTCCTCATCTCGACCAATGGGAGACTCGGGGACTTGATTATAGCTGTCATACTCAAGCTCAGTGTCTTTAATCTTATAAGGAACCTGGCAAAAACAGAGACAAAAAGCATAAATAAACTACTGGTTAGACAGCATTACTGCACTAAAATGCTTCACGCATTATCAAATAACATACCAGAGACTCTAGATCAGCTACATTACTGCAAGATAGCACTTCCTTCTTATAACATATGGAAAATCTTTGTCTTGATAATTGTTTACCATGTTCACACATTAAGATCACACATCTGAAATCTGTCAGATCTGCTGAGTTTAGCATTTTGCCATCTTTAGACCATACAAATATAAACTAGAATCAAGTAAGGTGTCATTTGAAAAGAGCTCATTGTTACCTGGTTTCTGGGACGGGTTCTAGGATTGGGGGCGTATCCAATAAAGCCCACAGTTTTCATTGTCCTAAGAATCTCTGGATCTACCAGAGGGGCTCGTCTGACAGTGAAAAGAACACATTTACATTAACAAAACACCATTTGCATGTCATTTGTTGGGGGAATTTATATACAAAACCTGTGTAAATTAGTGTGAAATTAGTGTGAATAAAAAAGTGAGAGATACCAAATGTGTTTTTGCTAAAATTTAATAAATATCACAATTGATCCAGGTGTATGACTTAGGATCTTGACCCACCCTGAGACATACTGCAGGGGGCAGTATTACACAGTAACACTCAGATACAAGGACTGTGCAGAATACCACACTTCTATACAATTTTCTGCGAAATATAGTATGCATATTGTGCACAGTATGCAAACTCTATGTATGCATATAATAACCAGATGACCTACTACATTTACCAAAACATGCAGTGTACTAAAGAACAAAGTTTGAGGTTAGAAAGAAATTAAAACTCAGTAAGTATGCATTAAATTGAAAAAGTGACACTAAAGATATGACAGAAAATATTTTTATTTTAAATAAATTCTGTATATATTTATTCATCAAAGAATCCAAAAAATAAAAGAGCAGCATGACTATTTTCAACATAGATAATAAATGTTTCTGAAGCATATTAATCAGAATATTAAAACACTGAAGACTGGATTAATGACTACTGAAAATTCTGTTTTGCCATCACAGGAATAAATAACATTAAAATTAAAAAAAAAAAATAATAATTAACTGTATTAATATTTCACAATATTATTATTTTTACTGTATTAAATGCAGCTTTTGTGAGCATTAGAGGCACCTTTCAAAAACTTCCTCCACACTTTTAAATGCTACTGTATATTTAATAATTATGTAAATATGATGGCTCAGTCATACCTGGGACTGGGCGTGATAAGGGAGGTGGGCCAATCAGAAAGCAGTGGCTCTGTACTGGTGAGGGGCATGGGCAGAAGAGACAGAGGCATAAGCTCATGGTTCCAGTCCAGCTGGGGCAGGGAGTCTACCAGGCAGGGCAGGGCTAACTCAGTCTCCCTGGAGTAACTGTTAAAGGACACCTCAGGGGCGCTGGACCACAGGTGCACACAGCCACCAGAGTCCCCAAAAGAGAGCGCCTGTTTGCTGGAGGACACATCAAAGCTCATCAGCAGCTGCCCCACAGTGTTGACGTGGAAAATATCAGCCAGATTGGCCAGACCGGTGGGCTCGCAGAACTGACACTGACCTACAGACACAAAGACACAGACTCACACACCAGGATCTCAGTGACCAAAAAAAAAAAAAAAAAAACATTTTCTTTTTTTTACCATTGCTAATTTGCAAAGCTATGTTGTAAATATGCATATTTATAAATAAACAACCAAATAATAAATAGACTAGCACAGGACAGCAACAGTGCTTATTTCAAATTGGACGTAATGGAAAAATGGTTTGCGGTTCAGTTAGGGAGTCAATTGTAAACTCAGTAACAACACTGAACGATTCACTGACAGAGTGAGTCTGATTCAACTTCTAACTCAAGTGCAAGAGGCTTTTTCACAACAAATAAATAAATAAAATGAATGTTCTTAATATATAAATAATTATATACATTATATATAAATAATTTATGTTTAACCTGAACTATTTAAGAAACATTTAATAAATTTTCATTTTTTTTTGAATAAAATCGAAACCTACCTACATTTTGTTTATTTTCTACTTGGAAATACAGAACATTACAATTGTTAAATGCATTGAAAATGCTGAGTCAGAATGTCTTCAAGCCAAGTACTTTGTAATGCCTCTCTGGAATGCTGTTTAGCACCTTCAGCATGATTAGCTCATGTGACCCACCAACTGAAAATCTATGTGGACAACATGACAACCACCAAAGGGGAACTGAAAGTAAGGTGGGACTTTTGAATGCTGAAAAACTGCAATAACATCAGTAAGCTTCAGAAGAAAAGAACTAGATTAAACATGAGGCTGGGACAACAACGGTAGTCCAAAGAAGACCACTATTGGATGACTAAAACACTTTGCAAGTTGCAAAGAAAAATCCCCCAACATTTCTTCGACACATCAGGGACAGTTGACTGGGGTGTGGCATCTACACTAATACTATCCTGTGCATTTTTCATAGTATTTTTTTCTGCATATTAACATTAAAGTTCTTCTTTCAGTCACAACAGTTAGGTAAATACCACCAGTATTACCGTCTTTGTGACATACAAGTCCATGCATCATACCTGTTTGTGAAATGATAGCCAGGCGGGAGGTGTATGTGGGGATGAAGCGGAGGAAAAGGGGATCCACGTGGACCTGCAGTGGGGTGATGGCCCTCATCATGCGCAAGTCATACACCATGAGGAACCGGTCACATGACAGTCCATTCAGGCCACGGCTCGAGAAGCCACATGCCGCCAATAAGTTACCGTGCACGTCAAAATCAGACAGGCTGCCAGAGAACGCGTCAAATTCATGCTCCATTTTAAATGTGCGTAGATCACGCAGAGACACCTACGACAAATAATTGACACAAATGCACAAATCACAATGAAGAGATTAAATGAATGTTGATTACTACATATTTAACTACAGAGATTATATAAGGTTGTGCATATTGATGAATGCATTTGAAAAATAATGTCACTATGTCATTATCTATAAATCTATACCAGAAATCAATTAATGGAAAATTAGGTTAACATTTTTAAGTGAAATTATCTATTTTATATATGTTTAGATACAGTATATGGTGATCAATTCAAAATTGTTAGTCGTTATACAAAATAAATAAATAAAAAGTAAATAAATAAAACTATTTTTAAATAAATGTCAACTACATGCTGGAAAATGACTTTACTGCAGTTACCATTGAAACACCAAAATCTTTTTCCAATGATTTTCAATGGAACACAATATAAGTTGTTGTGGTGAGACAGATAGATCCATGCACATTAAGCTCTTCCACTTAATTTTGTGGACAAGCTGAAAAATCCAACTACCAAATAGTCTGAGCTGATCAGCCTGTGAGAAAATTAGGAATGTGTGAAAGCACAAAAAGAAAAAAGCCCTATGAATTCTACCCGCTTTTACAGCTAAAGTGTAGGCAGCATGTTCCCACATTAGCTCAGAGCAAAACTTTTCATACACAACATCCCTCTATTCTGCGGGAAAAGAGAAAGGAGGAAACGATTTGTTCCACATCCATTTTCGCTTTACTCCTTCACTCACCTTGCCAGATGTGTGACCGCAAAAGAAGAAGCGATTGGACTGTCTCATGATGGCGACTCCAGGCACCTCAACAGTAAACTAGAGCGACAGTAGAAAGGAAATGTCAGGAAAAAGTTTCACGTTATTAAGTTATTTATTCAACATCATCTTAAAAAAAATCTCTCTCTATATATATATATATATATATACATTTTATTAAGCTGAACAATAAAATGTACATTCTTTTATCTTTATTTAAAAAAATAAAATGCTATATAAAAACAGGTACAGTTTTGTTTGAAAACATTACTGAAGTAGTATTGTATCCTCTCACTTTTTGTGTTTCCTGTACTGTTGTGAGGTCCAATTCGGCCACATAGTTCTGCAGGCCTCCCATTAACAAGGTGTTATTATCGGTCAGAATCAAACTGTGCATGTCGGCACCCTCCTCCATTCTAAAAAAAAAAAAAAAATAAATAATGAATGAATGAACACCCACACATAGGCATACATAAGCAAATAAAACTATTTATTACAGTTTTCACAGCATATGCCTGTGTTCTGTATGACATTACGTCCCCTTGGAATTATAAGGTTCTATCTGACATTTTTGTCAAAATCGAGTTATTCACATATTCTTATTCTGTGACAACTTATTTATATCATGTAATGGATTTTTTAATGTTCTGTACATTTTGGGAATTTTTATTTAAATAAACAACAAAGTTGTATCTATACAGTCGAATGGAATGCAAAAACTTTGAAGCTCAAAATCTCAAAACTACTCAGAGTGCAGATAGAACCTTATAATTCCAAGGGGACGATTAGCCTTTGAGGGTTAGTCTAGTGCTAGTCTGGACATGATACCTGTTTTTACATCTTCAAATGATAATTGTAGCATACATGGGTGTGCAACTCACGGATAATCAAACATAATTAAACCTCCCCGGGTGAGGCATTTGAGGTTGGTTTTGGTCAGAAACAGCACCCCTGTGTCCATACTCTGGATGTGGCGAATGTCATCGGTCATATGCACCTGGAAAGAGGAGTAGCGGCCCATTGTTGGACCAAAGAAGGAACTTGCATGTCCCTGTTATGAAACAGGAAAGGAAAGAACAAACACACACACACCCAAGTCAGTAATGCGGCTCACGCTTGTGAACAAAGTGACATCACTTCCTCAATGTGGAAGTTCATCAGAGATGATGCGTTCCATGGCTATCAAAACCACAGCTGAATTTTTGGAGTGAGATTAAACTTTAGCCTTAAATCTCCCAACTTCAATAGAAACATTTATCCATTCATGCAAAATGCTGGGTTAAAACACTTGCTGGGTATACTGATTCATTTTATAGCTCTGCATATTATTTGAGTAGATGACATACACTGCCGGTCAAAGGTTTGGAATAATTATGTATTTTTTAAATGTTTTTGAAGAAGTCCCTTATGCTCACCAAGGGTGCATTTATTAGATAAAAAAAAAAAAAAAAAAAAAAAAAAAAAACCCCGTTAACCCATTATATTGTGAAATATTATTACAATTTTAAAAAAGTGTTTTGTATTTGAATATGTTTTAAAATCTAATATATTCCTGTCATGGCAAAGTAGAATATTTTATTACTCCAGTCTTCAGTGTCACATGATCCTTCAGAAATCATTCTAATATGCTGATTTGCTGCTCAAGAAAAATATGTGATTCTTAATATTTTTGTGGAAACCGTGACAACCCGATCTTTTAAATGATGGTGTAAGTTTAAATAAAAGAAGAAGAAATTAATACCTTTATTCAGAAAGGATGCGTTAAATTGATCAAAAGTTTTCCACAAAAATATTGAACAGCAAAAACTGTTGTCAATATTGATCATAAAAAGCACCATTATTAATAATTGGGCACCAAATCAGCATTTTAGGATAATTTCTGAACGATCATGTGACAATAAAGACTGGAGTAATGGCTGCTGAAAATTAAGCTTTGCTATCGTAAAATATATTAAAATAGAAAACAGTTTAATTATTACAATTTAAAATTGTAAGAATATTTTTTGAATCAAAGCCTTGAGAAGCATAACTGACTTCTTTAAAAAAAAAAACACTAATTATTCCAGACTTTACCCGGTGGTTCCCCATCCACAGCAGCTCCTCCTGCAGGTCGAAGTGTGTTGCCGTCACAGGGATCCCCACTTCAGCAGCCACACTGTGCAGTTCTGAGTACATGCCCTCTACTATGTGCATGGACTCAGATACGGGAACAGCCAGCGAGTCGGGGTCGAGCTCCACGGCCTGGAGCAGTGCCGGGTCGAGCCGCGGGTCCATTGAAGAGTCCAGACCGGGCTCCAGACCACCATGCAGGCCTGGCGCATACTCGCCCAAACCCGGGTCCAGACCCTCGAAGTTCATCATGAGGATGGTGGTGCTGGGTTAGAGGGATAGGACAATGGGGTCAAGGGTGCCTTTATATATGATAATATATGAGACTAAAAATATATATGAAACAAAAATCACTGTCTTTTTCTGTGTGTATATAATATAGATATCGCTCTTAAAACATAAAAAAAATATATAAATAAAAAATAATTATTTATTTACAGCTTTCTTTGTAAAATATGGAATATGGAAATAAAAGCAAACGTTCTGCATTTATTCTCTCCCTCCATTTTTTTTACATTTTAGTAAAATAATATTTTATAGACTTAATCCATTTGCACACTGGAATATTTTTCTATGCACTTTTTTACTGTCCATTGCACTAGTGCAAATTATGTTCATAGTCTGCTTATAGTGTTCATACACTTATTACTTAATCCATCTGTACAGTATGTTCATAGTACACCTATCTGTATATCATGCTGATAGTATTTAAAAATCTGTAAATTATGTCCATAGTACTGCCTTATCTGTATATTTATTGTAAATTTGTAACATATTGTAGACACTGTATATCTTGTACTTACTGCTTATTGCACTTCTGGTTAGATGCTAACTGCATTTCTTTGCCTTGTACCTTTCATGTGCAATGACAATAAAGTTGAATCTAATCTAAAATATGCTTACATGAATAGCCCCCCGTGCCAGATTTTTACAATTATTTTATTATTTAAATTGCTATTAAAATGTATTTTTACCAAATTTATATTTTGCTAGGTTTGTCAGTAAATTAATTACTGAAAACTGGATATTTGCAGAAATATTAGCATTAAACTACATTTTATTAAACAGTCATAAAGTTAGTAATAGTTCAAATAAACTATAAAATTGTCAACCTTGTGACATTTTAAAGGCACAGAAGTTTATGAACATAACACATTCACCAATACATTCTTCGTCTCATAAGAAATGAGAAAGGCGCGCACTTAGATAATTAAATCCAGTTGTCATGGAGACTTATTGCATGTGCTGCTATTACAAAGTCAGTGAGCTGCCTACCTAGACAGCATTTTAGGCAGGATGAGCTGAACAAGGACATACCAATTCTGGATGACACGCCTATGCTTCCCAAAACTTCTGTCTAGGTAGGCAGCTGACTAGGTTTTGAAACACAGCGATACTGTTGCACACGACGAAAATAAACGCGATGTTTTCTTATCGAGGTGTGCGACATCTATACTCAGGATTTCAATTCGTTTCTAAAGTTCTTTCAACAGACTAGCAGGAAGGGACTTAAAATGTGTATTGTTGACATTTAACAGGAAAAACAATACCTTTAGAATACAGTTATCCTCGGATCCATATGCCCACACTACTCGCTTCATTCAAAACAAAAACAAGCTCGCACTTCCGGGTGAGATCGAACTGCATCCGGAATCATCCTATGCGCTATAATTAAAAAAAATTATAAATATTTAATGAAAGTATTATTTAAGTTAAGAACAGTGAAATGATAAATTAAAATATTATTTAACCGTTAATATTATTTAAATATTATTTAAAAATATTAAATTAAATATTGAAATATTGAAATATTGAAATGAAAATGAAAATAGTGAAAATATTAAGTTGAAAGTTGATTTATCTTTCTATCTAAAAATATAAATTATATAATTTTGTGACTTGCATGGTCTGTTTGCCTAAAAATACAAAGACTCTTGTTAATACAATTCCATCTACAATTTGATAACACAAACAAAATATAAACCTTAAAAAATTTCTTGACAGACAAAATGAATGTACAGAACTAGTATACCTAAGTCCAAATGTCCAAATGTGGTAGGGTTATTTATTTGACTCATCAATAAATTACCCTATACCACATTTGGACTTACTGTAGGTAGTTTAGGTAGACTTAGTTTAAGGATAAACGTGTCCAGAAAAGCTGAATTCAGCTGCAACTTAGATTCAAGTCAAGGTGGATGTTTAAGCCACTACAGGCAGACTACCGTCTTCAGGAAAGAAGAAATTCTGTGCATGGTTTGTGGACATAGTCTCACTTCCTCTGATGATAAAAAAACTTTCAGATGAGGGAACTATCTCATTCAGAATACTAAGAAAACTGTGTGGTTAGGTTTACAGCTCTGGAAGTTCTATCATTTCAATTGTAATGGATGAATTGTTTTGCTCTATAGTAACGCCAATGAATTTGTGAAACATTTGTGAATGGGAAGATCTACAGAAGAGATTTACCTCCTTAAATTCTCATGAATCTTATATGTGCTTAGTCGAGGTGGAAGAAAATTCCTGTAACTAACGCAGATTTCTAAGTTAATGCTTACTTTTATTAGCAAAATAGAGGTGAACTCCAAAAAATGCCTTGGCTCACAATTCTGTGTGAAACTCAGATCTCTTTATTTCAATCACTCCATCAACCAATCAATAAAAAAATAAATACATATATAAATACAATAAATAAATAAATACATATATAAATTCCTGGGGCTTATGTAAAATTGTATACAACATTTCTAGCTTGGTTATGTTAATATAGAATGATTCAGTATATATCATTAAACTTCCTGTATCGCTTTAGTTGTGGCTCTCTTTTTACTATATCACATCAGTGGAAAGGTTGATGGCAATTCTTTTAAATTTCAAATAATTTCAATAATTAACTAATAATATTTGTTAGAATGTCAATTAGAGGATGCACTTTCAAGAAAACTCCACTCATCTGACCTCACATCACAATCAGCACCAGTACCATAGGAAAAAGATTCTACATCAGTGTCAGAAATATATATATATATATATATATATATATATATATATATATATATATATATATATATATATATATATATATATATATATAAATGTAAAAAATGTAAAAACATAATTTATGTAAAATGTAAACACACACACAGTTAATAAGGAAAAATAAAATATATAATTAAAAGGAAATAAGGAAAATAAATATAAATTTATAAATTTAAATGTATATATTTGCTTGAACTTTTTTTTGTTGTTGTTGTTTTAATCTTGCATTGAAATGTAAAAAACTAAAAGTGAATCTGTGTTTTTTATTATTAATATATATAAAAAAGTTCAATTATTAAAAAAGTTACAAATTAATAATTTTTTATATAATGTATTTGGATATAATGCAGTATTTACTTCTTTCCCACTGCCCTTAATTTTAACTTTTGGCCCTTCACATTAAAAAGTTTGGGCACCTCTGCCCTAAAGGGACATGGACATGCAAAAAAATTAAATGGGAGGAAGAATCATATTTCATGCTTTTGCGTGTTTACTCACAAAACGCTTGCGTTCCCCCAATAAACTGCATTGTGAACACACACTTTCTTTAGGGAACACAAAAGTTTTTTGAGAGAATGCAAAATCATTCAAATTTATATATTTTTTTCATTATGTCCCTTTAAGGGCTCTGTATTGTGAGTATAAAAACATTGTAAAAACATTTGTAAAAGGATATTTAAAGTGATACTCCACTCAAAAATGAAAATTCTCTCTTCATCAAACTATAAACCATCACTTATTTATAATCATCAAGTGTCAACGTTTGGGTGAATATCCACTTGCATTATATGGACACAGAGATGTTTATTATTATTATTATTATTATTATTATTATTATGAAATCATTATCCGAAGAAAGTAAGTCATACATCTGGCATGAGGGTGAATAAATGATGACAACATTTTAATTTTTGGGTGGAATATCCCTTTAAGACCCCCAAACCACAACTGGCCCTCAATATTCCAAGAGGGTTTATCTCCCTGGTTCAACAATTCAGAAGATATTTAATGTAGGCTATTTCGTCTTTAAACATCCTTCATATAGCTACTTAGAATCAGAAACTAGGCAATTAAGTAGTTCTTTGAACTCATCAAGTTTTCAAGTATTATATTGAGCATCTTGGAGACTGATGTTTGAGGAACAGTAGGCCTATTTTTTTTTTAATGAAAGCGAAAATAAGTCTACCTGGCTGTCCGATCACGGCCGAGGGAAAATCCTAGTGACTCACCAACCCACTCAACGGGAGAATAAAAAGATGCTTCTATGCTGCCACTACAATCAGTTTGCTTCTAAACACTGCAGACGAACGGATAATCAGACTCTATAGGACATTTTGTTACTATGAATTCATCATTAATATTGGCTCTTTGCGTGGCGTTTTCGGCGCTGTGGAGCGCCAGTGGATCTCCGGTGCGCACAGCTGGTGAAGTGAACTTCACGGAGTGTAAAGCGCTGTCCATCAAACTCAATGAGATGGCGAGACATTTATACAACACGGTTCGTACATTAAAGAGGATGTATTTCATTTATTTTCAGACATTTTCAGACATTTTTTTCAGGCATCTTCTTGAGTTGTTGATAATAATAACGCATTTTTTATTCTTTCTGCAGGTTGAGTCTCCAAAAACTTCAAGTATCATTGATGACCCTCCAGTGTCTATAAGACCGATTGACACATGTAACCCACGGAGCCTTCTAGACAACAGAGAGGTAAACAACTGAATAGCCTACTTCAGATGCATGCTTTTATATTAATGATTTTCTCATTTCTTTTGTAGATCAACTGTTATATAGGCGACTGTTAGGCTAAGCCATATTTAATTTTTGACAAGAATGAAAACTTTTGTACTGATATTTAACAACACTACAATTGTTCAACTAAACACGAGTCTTTTAGGGGGAAAAAAGTGAACAAAAACTCCATGAAGTGGACAAAAACTCCATGAAACAGATTTGAAAGTTGTGAAACTGACAAACGTTTATGCAGTGTGTGCAACTGTATTTGTAGTATCCAGTTTTTTATCCACGTAAAATGCATTATGGCCTCTAACCTGAAAAAGATCTATACAAAAGCGTGTGTTTACTTGGTCAAATGTTGTAATTTGTCCCTATCTGTCTTGCATTTCAGACTTGTCAATCTAGAATTATTCTCGCTCTGAAAAACTACACCACAATTTTCCACAAGAATGGTGTGTTTAAGAATTCAGCTTGCAGCAAGTGGAGAGCGCGCGCCAATGAGATCGCCGATGTTACCGGAGCCCTCCTGCGCATGCTAAAGGTATGCCTGTTTTTATTCAAAATCTGTGCTATTGTTTCATGTACTTCCTTTTTGATACAGTGTCTAGACACCAGCCACTTTTCAAAAAGAGGACACAAAGATATTCCCACATTCTTATCTGTTATCCTTCTGGAAAGTAAATTATTGTTGCATCAGTTTCTGTAGTAAGCACTTTTAATTTCATTATTGTTCTTGTTTGATGACCAGGAACCAGTGGTGGATGTTCCTTTGACTGCAGTGGACTGGTATGACAACGCTCTGTGTCGGGACAGCGTAGAAAGGCTTTACTCCTTCTCTATTATATCGGCACGCGTCTTCTCATTTCTGGCGTCCCAAGAAGCTCAAGTTGAGATGAAACAGTGTTAGATTGAGATGGAAAAACAGATACATATCAGTTGTGATCATGTTGGTCAAAACGTTCAAACAGCTTTTGCTACTTCTACAAAGGTTCTCCCGTGTCCCATCTTAAAGTTGCGTTAACATTGAGAGTTCATGTATGAGGTGATATATTTATAGAACTATTTATTGTGTTTTTATTTATTTCTGTATTTATTGTACAATGATTGTATCACAATGTGTAACATTTTTTAACTTCCAAAGAAGTGCGTAATATATAGCTAATAAATATATCAACAATTCTTCTATATATTGTCTTCATTCTTGTTTATTGTTCTTCGTTGAGGGAACAAAGAAATTAACTGAAGAACTAAGATGTATGCAAATTACTTTTACTCTAATTAACAAGGAAATTACTGAGCGAATGTGGGCAAATTTCCCAGTGTGATGTCAAAAACTCTCTGTTAAAGGAGAGGGAAGATGTGATTTCCATAAACATTCATGCTACACTTTATGGTGGTATGAAGCTTCCTGCAAAATATGTCCCAAACTCGGAGATGCTGTCACCACTCCGTTCTCTCAGGAACGTGTGTGAATTGTCCTGCCAAGAATGATGACATAAAAGGGAACTTGGTTAACCAACAAACACACAAGACAAGCAAAGACATTATTGACTTATTCCAGCTAATACCATTTTTTTCTTTTTGACAGGAAAGATACATAGTCAAGAACAAGTAAATAATATATTCAAAGAATAATTTAAACAAATAATAGAGGGGAAGCATTATCATCAGACATTTTCTGACAACACTGCTAAAATATTTAACTATACCCATTCTTATCATTCTTCTTATTATGACATACATGTGTGAAATTTTTCCTGTGGTCACAGTATGTGAAAAGGAAGTAGGACTATTACCACTTCCAATGAATCTATAAACACACTAGATATCACCTCTGACAACGTCTCTCACTCATGAAATATTTTTAATTCAGCCTATTTATATATATTTTTTTAAATATTAAGCGTTTAAATTGTCAAAACAATAGCAGCACCTTTTGAAATGTAATAAAACATACAAGCTTTACTACAAACTAAATTAAGGGAAAAAAAAAAGAAATGAAGTAATAGGCTAAAAACACAAATTATATTTCTAGTTTATGAAATATATTTAATTTTATATACAGCCTATTAATTTGTAGCATAATAAACTAGAATAATTGAAAATAAAATTATAAATTAGGCTACATATTCCCTACAAGCTGGCTGAGACATAACCTAATCTAAATAATTTCCTACACAAAATACCCTGATAATATAATTTGAAATAATAATAATAAAAAAAATACTTACTAAAATGCTGAAAAAAATAATGATCAATAAATAAATGAAACATTTTAAATACATTTTAAATCCTCGTTGTGGTAATGGTCAGACGGCGGAGAAAATCTGCGGCTGTGTTTCAAACCTTCTGCGTTGCACACGCACGTGCCGCACACGCACGCGCTTAGAATGCTGTCTACGTAGACAACTCGCTAGGTTTTCAAACACAGCCGCAGAGTCTCTACTTCCTGGTTACTTCGCAAGGTGGGTGGCTGTCATATTACAACATTAGCTCTTTATTTACACCGTTTGAATGTACTTTAACGTTCAGACGTTTTTATTGCGTGCTTCTTTTGTGCTTCAAATATGACTCTTCTTCATGACGCCTTTTTCAGTACTTTATCAGCAGCGACTGAACAACTACTGAATCCACTAGCCGGATAGCTAACAGTGTTCGGAAGATAAATCTGCATGAACGTTGTACATACTACGCATTAAGACTCCGCAAAGTACATATTAGTCTCGGTCGCTCGTATACACATCTAGCCTAAATAAATAAACCACAAACAAGTTATCGTCGCAGACGTTAAAGTTATGTAATTGTGATAACGAATGTCTCATTTTACAGAGCATGGGCTCTGTTAAAGGGCATCCTTCTTTGTGTTTAATGGCTTTGGGTGTTTGCATGAAGCATATCACGGCTGTTGTTTTCGTGCAGGATGAATGTGGGCGTTGCTCACAGCGAGGTGAACCCAAACACGCGGGTGATGAACAGCCGGGGGATCTGGCTGGCCTACCTGCTGCTCACCACTGCCCTGCATGTGGTCTTACTCAGCATCCCTTTCCTCAGTGTGCCTGTGGTGTGGACGCTCACCAATGTCATACACAACCTGGTCAGTCCATGCAAGAAATATTTACAGGAACAGTTCACCTAAAACATGAAAAATTGCTGAAAATGTACTCACCATCGGGCCATCCAATATGTAGATGAGTTTGGTTCCTCATCTGAACAGATTTGGAAAAATGTAGCACAATGCATCACAATAATCCACAAGTGATCCACACAACTCCAGTCCATCAAACTCATCTACATCTTGGATGGCCTCGGGGTGATTAAATAATTAGCTAATTTTTATTTTTGCGTGAACTATTCCTTTAAAATGTTTTTTAAAGGAATAATACTAAACCCAAAAAGAAAAATTCTGTTATCATTTACTCACCCCCATTGTCTAACCTTCATGGAGCACTAAAGCAATAATAAAAGCATCAGCTAAATGACACTTTAGTGATCAGTAGCATTAATAAAGCCATGTCAAGCTTCAGTAATCGTGGTAGGCTATATATAATAAACATGTACACGTTGTATTCTCCGTTTAGTGGTCAAGTGTTAACTCACTTTTCTGCAATCTAGGCGATGTATCTGTTTTTACATACCGTCAAAGGCACGCCGTTTGAGACACCGGACCAAGGCAAGGCACGTTTGCTTACTCACTGGGAGCAGATGGACTATGGTGTCCAGTTCACAGCGTCAAGAAAGTTCCTCACCATCTCACCTATTGTACTGTGAGTCATATTCATATTTCTCTAGTAACTGACAGAAATAGGAACATATGTGATTAATAAAAACTGCTTTCTTTCTACATCTTATAATCAGTAATTACCTATTTTTAAATTACAATTCTACTATCAACTTTTTTTATTATGTTTATATTATTTATTATATTTTCTAAAAAAATTTATGATTATATATTATATTCTCAGTTATATATAATCTTTTACAGTATAATCATAAATGCTGTTGTTATTTTTTTTTTCATAGGTACATCTTGGCCAGCTTCTACACCAAATATGATACTACTCACTTCCTAGTAAACACAGGCTCACTACTAAGTGTTCTCCTTCCCAAGTTGCCTCAGTTTCATGGAGTTCGTCTGTTTGGTATAAATAAATACTGACATGACACTTCAGCCCACTTGTGGATGGGATGTAGCATCATGGAGATGAGATGAGATGAGATGAGATGACTGAAACTCCTTATTCTTCAATGATGCTTCCTTGGTCCAAAGCCGTAAGGCCTTAAGGAACCAAAACTGCACTGGACTAAAGTACACTATTTAAAAAAAGGCCTTCCATGCTCAGGTTTATTCAGTCTGTGGCGTTTCTTTTTTTTTAAATCCTGTCTCACGTCTGTAATTTCTCTTAATCTTAATCTCTACATCTCCATCACAATTTCTAGATTTATCACATTCAAGGATGTTTTTGATTGCATTGCACCAGACAATGTGCCAATTATCACCTGATGATATTCATTTTATTAAGGTTCACTTTGCATAAACTTATTTGCCACTACAAGCTCTGTCACTGTGGGGTCAAAACATGATAGTGCTGAATTACAATATTCAGACAGTTTTTTTCATTGTTCTAGTATATATACAACAAGGACAACTGCAGTAAATAAGTTATGTTGAATTATTAGAACAACTGATTTTGATTTTAATTTGAATTGTCTTATTGCATTTTTCCTTTCATTTGCTCCATAAATGCAAAACAGTGATCTGTGACAATGTATGAATGTGACACGATAAACAATCTTAAAGTGCTCTCTTAAAGGTCATTGTTTAAGTTGCTTGTAGAGCGCTGGTTATATTAGATTTCTTTGAATTCCTGTATTTATTTCATTTTTTTTTTTTATCATATCATGAAACATTCCAATTTGAAGCAATTGCCATGGTGCGCATACATTCTAATTTTCAAAATGTACATGTCTGTTTGGATCATGTTTGTTCACAATATAAAAGTGGAAGTATGTACAGTGGGTAACAAAAGTCTGAGACCACATTGAAAATGAAGTATTCAAAATCTAAAGCTGGAAGTGATCTGAAAGTTTCAGAATGTTTAAAAATAAAACTTTAGAATGTTAAATGAAAAAGAAATAGTATATTCTGCACATGTTCTTATGTGAAACGTAAGAACATGTGATGGTTTTTGGGTCTTTGGTAAATAAAGTAACCCTGGAGATCACAATTATCAGGTTTTACACAAACTTGTGGAAGTTAACATTTTCGTTTCGTTAACATTTATGATTTTTTTTTTTTTTTTTTTTTTTACTTTAGGACCCATTATGTCCCAATAAGGAAATTACACAATATGACATTTCAGCGTCAAATTTCCCGTTTAGTATGTTCATTTTTTTTCAACCAAGTTGTATGGTGTTGCACTGGTATAACTGAAATGGCTCTTGCACAAGATAACTTAGTCATAAAGTTATTTGGACTAATATACAAAGTCTCAAGAGCACCTAATGTGATGATATGATATGCAAATTGATGTGTTGTTATGAGTATTGAAATTTATGGTTGCTTCGTGTGGGTTGTATTTGGAGTTCGTTTGTTTTGCATGTGTGTTTACTTCTATTTGATTAACATATAATGAATAATGAACACAAAATTAACCCCAAAATGAACATTTTGTCATTAATCACCTGCATGTCGTTCCAAACCCGTAAAAGCTTTGTTCGTCTTCAAAACACAATTTAAGATATTTTGGATGAAAACCGGGAGGCCTGTGACTGTCCCATAGACTGCCAAGTAAGTAACACTGTCAAGGTCCAGAAAAGTATGAAAGACAGTGTCAGAATAGTCCATCTGCCATCAGTGGTTCAACCGTAACGTTATGAAGCGACGAGAATACTTTTTGTAAGCGAAGAAAATCAAAATAATGACTTTATTCAATAATTCCTTTGTCATCAGTCTCCTCTGTGTCTCTCCATATCACCGTATGCTGCGTATGCTCTTCTGTATCATCCGCGCCGCAAGGATGTGGAGACACAGAGGAGACTGCTGACAAAGGAATTATTGAATAAAGTCGTTATGTTAGTTTTCTTCGCTTACAAAAACTATTTTCGTCGCTTCACAATGTTAAGGTTGAACCACTGATGTCAGACCATTCTGACGATGTCTTTCATACTTTTCTGGACCTTGACACTTTGGCAGTCTATAAAGTCTGATGCTCAGAGAGAATGGTATGAAGTTGCATCATATTATGAGGAAGCAGTAAATCATCTGAAGCAATCATAATACTACAGGATCAATCTAACCACATGCAGATGAACAGTTAACGTGGGAATCCTCGCCTCTGACCTCTTGGACAACAACAAACCACACAGGTGAACAAGGAAGAGGTGTAAGAATGTGCCACGAGGAAGCTAAACAAACACACGCCGTACACACAGACTCGGTTGTGCGTCAGACCGATGACTATGGACGTGCATTTGGATAAGTTGTGAAGGTGTACCGGGGGAAATCCGTGAGTTTTACATGTTGCACACCCACACTTGCACGGGGCAAGCCCGGCGACAGCGATAAGCTGATAGCTGGACGGGAATCCCCACCTACAGGCTCAGGTGTCTCCCAACTGCATTTCAGGGAAGAGGTAGGAGGAGGGGGATAGTGTCCTCGGCCCACCTATTCCACCGATTTGCCTAGCATATGTAACAAACGCTGTTTATTTACCACGGAAGCTCATGCAAATCGTATTCTGGCTCAGTGCGCTAGAATACTGAGGAATTATGTGCTAGTGACACGAGGGGAGCACCGCTGATGTCACCGCTGGAATGCAAACAGCATTTGCATGAGCTGCAGAGGAAGAACAGCAACAAGGAAGACTGTGATATTTGTTCTTGCCCGCAACTTTAGATTCAGCCTTTCAAAGCCGGTCGGATCCGAAACCAAAAGCTGAGGCGGGATTCCTGAGAGGTGCCTGATAGAACAAACAATCCTGCTGCTGTTTCCCCGCAATTCTGCTTTCTTCATGTTCCTGTTCCAAAGCCTACTATAAAGAAAGGCTTGCACTGATCGACGAAGGTCAGCCAAACCACAGCATTTGTATAAAGAAAACCAAAAGGTGATCAGCCGTAAAACGGTGGTTAAAGAGGGACTGCGTCTTATTCTGCTGACAGCTGCGGAATGACTTTATGTTTTTACAGGTTCATTTACTGGAGAGGTGAAGAGGAAATGTAGAAGTGAGTCAGCAATAATAAAAACAAGACAGAAGAAAAGTGAAAATGATTTTAGGGGAACCTTATTTTAAAGAGATGATCTTGTTTCTTATTGCAGAGGGAACACGTGCAATAGACGGTTTGCGAAGCCTCTAATTATGGGAGAAAAATATTCCAATTAATGTTTTTATTAGTTATATAATATAAATATAAAATTAGTTATATTGTCTAAAGGTTGTGCTACCATATATTACAATTAGGGTGCCAGTAATATCTACACTATTTGATTTTTGTATTTAAAAAAAAAAAAGTCTTAGTTTCAGCTTTACTACAGTGATTTTCATTTGCAAAGCAAAGAAATAAGTGTGGACACAAAACCATGTTAATTTCAACAAAGCTCTAGATGAAATGTTATATTTTTTGGGAAAAGTAAAGATTAAAATATTGTGGGCTACATCTATAGATGATAAAAATAATAAGATATATATAAGTAAAGATTCTTTAAGTAAAGTTTTTTTGTTCCTAGAAAAAGGTTGCAAATAAAGCAGTACTGGACACAACAAGGACAACTATCCCAATACAAAATCTCCTCTTTAAAAAAAAAAAAAAAAAAAAAAAAAAAAAAAAAAAAAAAAATGAATTGAAATACCCACTTTTTAACCTTAAAGACCTAATGAACATCTCTATGTTGACATGTAAAGCCACCATTGGTTTATGCTGCCACCAAGTGGTCACTACAAAGATGTATTTAATACTGAATTTGGGGAGATTTGACATGTTATTACATAAAGACACACTGTATTGTATTACTCTGGTTTTATTACTCTTTCATTAAAAAAATCCTTTGACCATAAACAGACTTACAGCTCCAGACAACGGCCACAAAAAGCTGTATAACGTGTCTCTTCTGATCAACAGCTTTAGTAGTATATATGTAAAAACAAAACACATAAAATACAGTCCATGAAACAACACAGCATTCACAGTTCCCTCCTCACATAGGATGTCTCCGCACAAATTCAAACTCAAAGACAAATAAAACAACAATAAAATAAAACATCTTTAAGAAAAATAAATCAAACAACTGTTTTCCTTTCTCATGAACCATGAAAACAACAGGGCATTCTCACCATTATGCATCAGAGTCTGAAGTCATGAGTGAAAAAACCTCCAACAGATACCTACAGAAGAACAGTAAATGCTACACTTGAACAGATCTCAGATCTGCTTAAATTAAATACTTTACAATGCAGTTCATCGTTCATTTCACCCGTGAATTGTTAAGTCGAAGAGATGCCACATCTGGCTTCCCATCATCATCCGTCTCCCACCCGTCCTCCTCCTCTTCCTGATTTTCCTCATCAGTAGAGAACAGCTCATCCTCAAAGAACGATCCACCCAGCCCATACTCCTGTGTGTGAACTGACACCTCATTGGACAGCAGATGTGGAGAACCCTCAATGAAGTCTGCAAACCTGAGTGCAAGACAGAGTACTGTTTTAGACAACATTTGACCCTTTACATTCTTTCTATATAGTCGTTTTTGTATTTGTCTTAATGAGCATGATTCTTCAACATTCTGAAGAATCTTCCACTGATCATTCAAAATCTGCAATATTTTTAAATACTGACATATGAAATAATAGTCAGGAAAAACATTTTTCATGAAGGAAAATTTATTATAACACTTCATTTGTATTTCAAATATCCTCTCATACCTCTTAGGGGACTGGAGCCTGGAGACGGTCTTCCAGGTGTTGAGCTCAGGACTGCTGCAGTATTTCCTGAGCTCCTCCAGAGCGTTCTGAGTCTCCACTTCCGACTGTCTCTGATACTCCTCTTCTGTCAGCAGACGCCGTGGCTCAAGTTTCTTTGGCTTCAGCTTCTTCAGCGCAATCATTCAGCAAGAAGACAATGACTACATTGTTCAATATGTACTTCAACAGCATTTATTATAGTAATATACTCACTGATAAAGCATGAAGACCTTGGTAAAAGGGTATTCCAGGTTCTTGGAGCAGAATGCAGCTATCATGATGGCCAGAGCCACCTGCTGGACCTGAATTCCAGCGTACACCATCAGAAGGCCGAATATCTGCAGCGTCCAGGACAGGATGTTGACACTTCTCTGATCCACCAGGGGGCCATAGCGGTAACACACTGCAAAACTGATGAACCCGACTACAATGGTATAACCTAAACATATACAAAACAAAGAACAGTCAACAACTAAGATACTTTAAAGACTGCATAAATAATAATCACGAAAATGTTTTATTAAAAGAGAACATGAAATCAAATACTGTACAAAAAAATAAATAAAAAAAAAAACAATAAAGTGAATAATTTTTATCTATCATAAAATAATAAAATAAACTTTACCCCAATTTTAACAATCCGGTTAAATCTGGCATATAAAAGTTTCATCCACATCAATTATATCTCATTGAATACAGTTTCATTCTAAAATGTTGTATTACAGAAATTAAATTTGTTTTATATTGGTATGCTCATTAGAACTATATAAAAAAGTTTATTTTCATATTATTCAAATTGTCATTTAAAAAACGTAATTATAATAATAAAAAAAACCTTAGCAACCTTTTTACAAACCAATCAAATTTAGCGTATAAAAGTCTTATCCACATCCACTATTTCTCACTGAATAATGGATTCACTCAAAAATGTCATATTGCAAAAAATAAATGTGTTTTATGTTTTTTTTGCCTTTTTGCACAAAAAAAAAAAAAATCTTACTTTTGCTTGTAATTTAAAAAAAGTCTAAATCAAAAAGTCTTCTTAAAACCTTTTTACCTTACCCAGAGTTGAATTACATCACAATGTTTTGATGGTTGTCTTACTGATAGCCAGATGCCAATGATCTTTAAGAATGATCTGGAGATTCCTAAACACCAGCTGGATGATGTAGAGAGAAAAAGACCATCCACCCATCAGCAGCACATAGAATGGGCTTTTCTACAGGCCAAGGAAACAAACATGTTGAAAATAAGACCATTTAATAAGATCTCAGAATTAATTGCTACACAAAGCCGCACAAAACCCTGAGGTGGTCAGTGGCAGAGAGAAGGATGTTTAAAATATTAAAGAATGTGAGGAATCTACCTTGGGTAAAAAACGGCTGATGACGAAGATGAGGATGATGAGGGAGGCGATCATTCCAGTGCTCATGCCAGCAGAGTAGTAGAACACTTGACTTCTACAAAACAGAAGAAGCAGATACGAGCTCAGAGAGTTAAACACTATGTCTGCCGAAGAACATAAAATGTGCCTCCATCCAGGAAATGTTAGAGCACAACTGTCTAAAATACACATTTTCATTTTTTGAAAGGAATAGTTCGCCCAAAATAATCAGCTGTAATCATTTTACTCACAGAGGGTAAACAAATCTTCATTTTTGGGTGAACTATTCCTTTAAGTACATGAACATCAATTACCTGCTTAGAATGTCTGCAAAAGAGAACAGCAACAGTCCAGCCAGAAAAACCAAAAACAGGTAGATATCAAAATCTAGAAGGAAAAACAATGTCCATCTCCAAATTAATATCACAGTTCGGATCATATCGAAGTATGTAAGACTTTCCAGTATGACTTTCATTTGAATTTTTCTTCTTCTTGTAAACATGTTTTCAACTCACGTCGACTCGGTTGTACTGTATAGAGTGTACGGGAATCTGAAGGGTCCACTCTGAAACAGGTCTTGTTGTTAAAGAGACTGACGCTCACGAGCGTCTCATTGGTCTGTTCGTGAACGAAGTACTGAACGAGTTTCCAGATGCTGAAATGCTCAAGCTCCTGCAGATCCTGCTCATCATTAACCACCGTCACCTTCAGCTTCGTAGTGCTCCACACTCTCACCTGTCAATCAAATAAGAGGAAGACGCTGTCAATACTGACTCAAAAATGACTGAGCTCATTGACAGGACTCATGGTTAAAAGCCTTCTACCTGTATTCTAGTCCATGCTTCCCTCCATCCCGGTACGATGGAGTTATTGTAGCAAAAATGTTGTGAGGCTTGTACTTTGATTTCTTGTCCATCTTTAACTTCTATAATGGGACGGGTGGCACCTGCAGGACCATGAAAATGAGTCATACTTTTTGTGAATCACACACACACGTATAGATATATGTATGTGTGTCTCCCCATAATTTACAATATGCCATTATGTGGAAAAAAAAAACTAAACAACATTTTTTGTTTATAATGTATAAAATATGTTTTCCAATCAACAATCTCCTGTGAAGTGATGGTTCTACTACAAAACCTGGCTGAGACATAAAATATATATTTTATTAATTATCGTTGTTTTTAAAAGATCAGTTTTTATAGCTGTAACTAATTATTTCAACCACGAACGTTACACACAGTACGCTAACAACACTTAGCTTTCTTAATGGTCCTAAATCATTTATATATATCATTATATATATCAAAACGTAATGTATTAAACCATAACTATTGCTTACCTGACGTTTGAGATAAATGAAATAAAAACAACACAGTAGTCAAGATAACTTTCAATCTGACAGTTTCGATTCTAAAACCACTTTCGCATTTCATTAATCCCGCCATGATGTCTTCTCGCGTTTCTTCGATGGTCACAGTGACGTTACCGACGAGACTTGAGCTGAACAGCGTCACCTGCTGCACTGGAGGGACATCGCACGTCTGTGTGTATCAACAGCAAAGTCAAAAAGGATCTTATAAAATACTGCATTTGTTCTCATTTTTTTAAACCATTGTGTCAATATATGTTAACATGTTTTTGATGTGATATATTTTTACATAATTTGTAAAGTCTATACTGATGTACATTGCATCTTAATAACTATGTTTGGTGAATAGGGCCTATGCATAAAAATAGAACTTTTAATTTAATAAATAAATCAACAAAAACAGTCCCACTCAGAGTTTTCATTTATTTAAGTTTTTTTCTATCACATTTCATAATTCCTTTTAAACAGGTGTTGTAAGCATGACATAAACTCACCCTATTAAACAAGCCATGCCCTGCACCAGACTGTCTTGACCTGTTGTGGTTTCTCATAATCCCATCCTTTGTCTTTAATGCTCTTGGCCTCATCTGAAAACACTTACTCTTACTTCCCTGTCTAGAACATTCAGCTTTCTCATGTCAAGCAAAACCTCTTTTTTGTTCATGAAACGGACTAAATCAAATCAAACAGTCAGATAACATTCAATTCCCTTTACAGACCATAAACTTATTTCTTCCAGTTAAGAATCACTTTCACCTTTGTCAATATTACATCTACAGAGCATGAATGCAGGTGACCATATCACTTGACAAACATTCCAGCCTATGTATAAAATAATTACAGAATCAACACTAATGTCATTAGCTTATAGTTCTGTAATACAAGAATATTTCATTACTTCAATACAGAAATCCGTATACATTCTCTTTCAGTCAAAGCAAAATATATACAGATAGATCTCAGAGTAAAAAGAGAAACATGTCTTTCTTACAGCTGTAAAACTCAAATGCAAGTTAGAAACTCCACTTTAATACAAATCCGAAGAGCATATATTTACATCATTTTAACAGTTTACAGCATGACAGCTTGAGCTGCCCAGGGCAGATGTATTGTTCATTTTTAATAATAATCTTGATGTGCAGCGTTAAATGGTCTATAAAGATTTTGTGTTACAGGTAAATTACAAATGCTGGTCACAGACTGTCTCAACCCCAGGCTCCTCCCGGATGGAAATCTGGGACAATTGAGGCAGCGGCGGAAAGAGGGGTGGAATATCCCACTGTGAAGTTCTGCAGACCTAACATCAGACATTTCCAACTGTAGCGAAGAGCCTTTCCTACGTTCTGTAACACAAACAGAATGTTGAAAAATTTACACACACAAAGCAAATACATAATTTAGCCAACCAATATATTGTCTCTATTGATTTGCTGAAAATATACTTATCCTCAGGCCATCCAAGATGTAGATGTGTTTCTTTCTTCCTTGGTATAGATTTGGAGAAATTTAGCATCACATCACTTGCTCACCAGTGAATCCTCTGCAATGAATGGGCGATGAATGAAATCCATCATTTAGGCATTTTAACTTTAAACCATAATTTCTGTCCTAAAACTGTCGCTTCCTCCAGTGAAAAAGTCCATTCCTTCTTGTTCTCTCAGATCAAAATCCACAAACATATTTGTTTAGAACTGTTTTAACTTGTAAATGGTCCTTGATCCGTGCATATTCCTCTCCTGATTGATGATATAAGATGACTTGTTCACTAGAGAAAGCAATATTGTGCTTTGAGAACTCTCTATTTTAGCCAGAAGCAGCGGTTTGAAGTTAAAACACTTAATGATGGATTTGTTTCTTACAAACACACAGCTGTTAATTGATGGACTGGAGTGGTGTGGATTACTTGTGGATTATCGTAATGTTTTCAGCAGCTGTTTCAAGTCTCATTCTGACGGCACCTATTCACTGCAGAGGATCCATTGGTGAGCAAGTGATGTAATGATAAATTTCTCTAAATCTCTTGCATTTGAGTAAATCTGAGCAGCAAATCAAAATCATCTGAACAAATGGATTTAAACGCAAAACAGTTCCTTTGAAAATAGCTATTTTGGCGGTGAGTGCATTTGAGTAAATCTGAGCAGCAAATCAAAATCATCTGAACAAATGGATTTAAACGCAAAACAGTTCCTTTGAAAATAGCTATTTTGGCGGTGAGGCCAAGTGGTTTAACTACTTAAAGGATTTCCAAGTAGTAGACAATTTAGCTTTACGGTAGTGAAGGTCTGTCTGTGTGACATCAGGTCTGAAACAGGATGCATGCTTTATCCTGAGGGAGGAAGTTTCTGCTGCATGACAATGGAACACTCCATGACTTCTCCCTCCCAAAATAACACAAATAAATCTCTGACTATGTAGCCTTTGTTGTATTTCAGGTCCACTAAAAGTTCTGCATATGGTCAAAAACACATGGACTAAATTCACTGAATCTACATTCATTACGTGTGTTTTATGCTTTGCAAACATAAAAAGATGGTTTTCTGTAATGGTTAAAATTATTTTGAGTCTCATACATAATTTTGTAGTCGTGGCCAGTGAAAACGGAGGAACAAATCTAAAATACTAGATGGTCCAACTGGGCCAGCAAAATAAAATCCGTATTGTTGAGCCCTTTATTTTATTATATATTATTGAGAATGCTGGCCATTAGCACCAAACTTGATCAAGTTACTTGTAAATGTTTTGGGGAAAATAACAGAGATGCTATAGATATTAAGTGGATTGCAGTGAGATGGTGTGTTTGCTAAAGATACTCCATTTACTCGCAGTCTCATCAGTTTTAATCAGCTATGTCTGATAAGGAAACAGTCTAAGACGTCGCACAGGCTACCGTAGATCTATGATCCAGTCTTACACAGGGTCAGCAAATTCACTGAAAAAGTCAAGTGCTTGTTCTGAAAATAACAATTTATATGGTTGTTATATTCAATGCATAAACTGAAGTGAGGACTGTGCGTGATTTCATAATCAAAATTCCCTGGTTATTGCAAAAAACATTTTGTATTTGAAAGCATCTACTGAATTACACATGACCGTTTTTTGTTGTTGTTGTTTTTGTATAATGTCACCCTTTCACTTATGACCAGGGCACTACCATTCTGAACTCAGTGGTTGAGTTTGTGACATTTTAAATCAGGAAAACATCATTTTGACAAATCTGAAGAATTATTCTATAGTTCATTGCCAAAGTAACGTCAAATTTGTGCAAATGAAAATCAACATCAACAACTGGAGATAAAATTAATCCAAAGTGAATAGTTGATATCTAAGCCCCAAGAATTACAAGCCACACAAATGGCAAATTTACCAAATACCACTGGAACAGTTATTTGTCATTGCTGGAATGTAAACTATACTAGCAAATAATATGTATTAGTAACAAACTGCTAGATAACTTTCTTGTATTTTATTTATGGTAACATAAGAATACATACAACTCAGTTTAAATGTTAGTTTAAAAAAGAACTGTGCCATGGTAGGCTAGACTCTCATAAAAATGGTACAAAAGTCGTCGCTGGGGTGCTACCTTTACATTAGTTCCTAAAAGTTGTACCTTTTAAATATCGCATCAGTGAAGTTTTTGAACCTTTTTTCTGAGAGTGTATTTTATTTAAGAGCAGACAAAAAAATAGCTACATTACTGTTCAAAATTTCAGAGTCAGTATATTATTATTATTATTAATTTAAAAAATTTATACTTTTTTTCATCAAGCACTCATTTAATTGACAAAATAAATGTAATTCTTTACATTTATCAAAGAATCCTAAAACAAAATGTATCAGTTACAAAAACATTAAGAAAAACTGTTTTTAACATTGATAATAATAAGAAATGTTTGCTGAGCTTCAGTGCAGTAGAGTGATTTCTGAAAGATCATGTGACACTGAAGACTGGAGTAATAAATGCTAAAAAAAAATCAGCTTTGCCATCACAGGAATAAACCACGTTTTTAAATTCAACTAAAAAACATTATTTTTAATTGTAATAATATTTCAAAATATTACTGGTTTTATGTTTAAAATAAATGCAGCCTAGTGAAACTCTGTTCATCTTACCTTTCTGTATTTTTTATACTTTTCTTTCTTTTTTGCTTTCTTTTCCTCCTTTATTTTGTGTTGGATGTCGTCTTCCACTAAAGGCTCGTATGCTGATCTCTCCGGCAGTAAAGTATAGCGCAGATCTCTGGCTCTCCTCTCTACCGGCTGATCGAGGCTCTGCTCCGGTGCGCCGGTGTTGACCTGCCGCCTGTATCTGCCGCTGACGTCCTCGAAGAGGCCAAGCCGCGGGACACAGAGCGACTTCGGCTTCATGGTCTTCACTAGCGTCTGCGCGCACTCTGATCAAGCGCTCAGGACTGCATACGCACATCCTCTTGATGATGGGCTCCGCAGTGTTTGGGTTTGGCTGGACTCCAGCTCTGATTGGTTCATCAGGTTCACCCCAGGTGGGTGTCTAAAAGACTGGAGTGCAAGTATATTTATATTCAAATCTAATTAAATGTCCCATTCTATTGAATTCACTGTTCAAATAATTAATAGGACATCAAACAAAATTTTATATGAGCTATGTTATCATTTTGTTCTAAAAACAGTTTAAACCCCCGATTTGTGTAACTTTGCTATATGCATAAAAAACAAGCTACTAAAAAAAAGATAAAAAAAGGACAAATAAATAAATAACAAAGGATTGTGAATATAGCTCATTACCATTTCTTAAAATAACACCTGCTATTAATTTTATTAAATTGAGTTAAATTAAATTAGTTAGGCTATTAATAGAAAAGTATTTTTAAAGGTCAGGGGACAGGGCACCAAGCAACATAGCCTATTTGTTGATTGTGTACTTTTTTAAAAATTAATTTAATCTATTATATTTTAAAACACTAACGCAAGCAAAATGCCATTTTCCTACAAATGGCATACAATGTTACAGAAAAATATTTTTAAATAATTTCAGCTATGACTGAAATGCTGCATGCATCTGTTTTTGTAAACGATATATGATTTTATACGAATAGGTGAATTAAACTTTAAAAGGTGTATTTCAATTTTACAGTCGATGATGGCTGGGAGTTATAATAAACTGTCATTACAGTGACTTTTAGATAAGAATACTTGTCTACTTTCGTTTTCAGTTGTTTAGTAGTGTTTCTAATCTACTGGATGTTCAGTTTTAAACGTTGTCATTAAAACGCAGTCACTTGGTATAATAATCTTTGTCTTTTACGAAGACCAGACACTCTATCATCAGCATCACTGTGGTACAAAACTGAATAAAATAATACATTTAACTTGCTTTGAATGCATGATATTAGAAGGCAACAGTTCTTTAATTAGATTAGATCACATCACGCTTTTTTTTTTACTGTGGATGAAAGAGAGAGAGAAATATGTATTTTATTTACTTGTTTGTGTTTACTGTTGTTGTCGTCATTTTTAATTTAAATTAGGCCTACACAATGGCATATTTGAAAGAAAAACTGACATACATAATACATCAAGCCAAAGCATTGTTAGTGATTTGGCAACCAGCTTTGTTACTGTTATTATGAGTAATTCAAGACAAGACAGATGTTTGATCTAACACTGCATGCTTTAAAAACACTGCTGATGGTTTTTGCATGCGATGTTCTCAAAATCACATGGCATTACTGTAAGTGTATTTGGATATACAGTCATGTTTATATACTCATAATGTTTTTGCAATATGCTGAAGATCTAACAATCACAGCACTTATCACAGCCTTTCAAGTGTGTGTACACAATGTTAGTGACATATTTAGTGACATGAGGTTAGTTATGAGGAAGCTATAAAATAGTGTATACAATTTAACCACAGAAAAAAGTGTCTTTGATAAACTCTTTTTTTTTTCAAACCCACATGAATGTACGAAACCAGTTAACTTCTCCAACTGAACTTTGTGGTTCCTCATTCTTTTGCTGTATTTTGTCAATTGCAACATGGATGTTGAAATTATAGATTAAGAGAAAGTCCTCTACAAGTCAGTATACTTTAGGTCATATATTCTTTTGAACATACTTGGATACATATTTAGATTTGATTAGAATCTCTTACTGAAAGTCCAAGTGGATTAATAATTGCGGTACATAATGTACCTGCAACATTGTTTTTTTTTTTTTTATCTCTCTCCTGTCTCACTTTTGTTTATAACAGTCTTACATTTTAAAATGTCATGTTTTTACTCCATGTCATGTTTGTTCACTAATCACTCCCTCATTGTGTCCAGACATGTCTGGTTTAATCACCTGTTCTTGTGTATTTATAGTTCTCAGGGTTTCCTGTCCTTATTCTTTTATTGTATGACATACTCTCTTGTTTTATTTTTTAACCCATTTTCCTAGAAAAGAAAAAAAAATAGCTGTTGAAACTTTGGACATTAAGTTTAACTGAAGAAAAATTGTGCATGGGTCAACTGCATATTAATGAATCCACCAGATATGAGCACTCCATGGTGAGAATAGTGTACAATACAAGTAGCTCTGAAGCAATGAGGAAGGTTGTTTGCATAAAATTAATTGGTTATGTTTTTCATTTATGTAGTTTTAATTAATGCTATCATTTCTTTGTTTGGTAAAACATTTATACTGTAAAACCTTAAAGTTACACACATATTTTATTTGTCATTCATTTAGAAAATTTGTTTAAAAGATGTATCCTCTAACTTTTTTGTTTATTTGTATCAATAAACCACACTACAACAACACTTAAAGACTAAGTTATTTGGTGTGGGTATCTATATTCACTCACCCTTTTCAACATGAAATCCCATATTTTGAACACTTAAATTTAAATAACATCACAATGATCATGACAGACTTCTTCCTTCCAAACCTTTATTTTACACAGCATTAGACATTTAATCTGCCTTTCAGTTGTTTCCATTAATAGATGAGACTCAACATAGATACTTTCCCCAATAACAAACCAAAATGGAAATATTTACAAGAAATCAGGTGGAAAGACGATACAACACACAATCGTGACAGCAGAAACAGAACATTTCTGATCCTGAGAGGGTGGAAAGACATGTTTTTATATACATAAATGTACAACATGAACTCAACATCTATATAACAGTACAGATTTGTGATGTGGCTGAGATCTCACACACACACTTTTGTGTGAAAGGTTGTGCTCATAAACCGAACAACACCTTTTGTAGCTTGATAAAGCACATTTGTCAGTTCCTCGACCTTGCATTAGTGCTTCAAGCTATGATAGTGGTGCCACTTTCTCTTCCATGCTGATCTCGCTTAAAAAAATGTTTAGGTCCAAACTCAGACAGGAAAAGTCTGTGAAACTCAAGCTTTACCAGTAGAAAGTTTTAGTGAGGAAATTGGCTGCTGTGTTCAGCCAGCTGCCACCGGTGTCTTGTTTAGCACCAGTACGGGACACGGCTCGGTCCAGCTCTTTCTCCGGACTCTCGTCCTCTGGTAGGTAATCTGGCAGGTGGGAATTCTCTTCTACCTTTGAGCCAGAGGTGCTGAGTGGAATGAGAACCTGTAACCATAGCCATGTAAATAAATAACAGCAAGCTTATGGGTCAAAAAACTATTGAAACACACACACAAAATATATATATACATATACAGTACAGGTCAAAAGCTTGGAAACATTACTAAAGAACAATGTTTTTGAAAGAAGTCTCTTCTGCTCATCAAGCCTGCATTTATTTGATCAAAAATACAGAAAAAAACAGTAATATTGTGAAATATTATTACAACTTAAAATAATAGTTTTCTATTTGAATATACTTTAAAGAAATTAATTTATTCCTGTGATGCAAAGCTGAATTTTCAGCATCATTACTCCAGCCTTCAGTGTCACATGTAACATCCAGTCTATCACATGATCATTTAGAAATCATTCTAATATTCTGATTTATTTTGAGTGTTGGAAAACAGTTCTGCTGTCTAATATATTTGATGAATAAAAGGTTAAAAAGAACTGCATTTATTCAAAAAAAAAAAAAAAAATTCTAATAATATATATTATAATAATATATTTTCTTTACTATCACTTTTTTTTTAATTTATTTATTAATTTATGAATTAATGTATTGATTTTATTTAAAAAAAAGAAAGAAGTGTATAATCTTTCGTTATCTGACTCGGCTCGGTGTTCATCTTCAGTTCTCTCTTCACAGCAGTTCAGTCAGTGTACTGTTTGAGTAAATGAATTACTCCGGGATATTGGTTTATTTGAACTCAGAGGGAGTGTCAGCCATGTTAAAAAAGTTAACAGCTTAAGTCATTTGTGGATTAATGCTTATTGTTGACGCGAACCGTTTCAAACGATTCAGTTCGATTTGGGGAACTGGTTCAAGAAGATCCGGTTACATCGAGTGATTCGTTCGCGAACCGGATATCACTAAACTGCAGTGTTGTGAGCGCGCTCATAACAGACCCGGCAGAGAACACAATGCTGAATAAAGTCGTAGTTTATGCTATTTTTGAACCAAAATGTATTTTCGATGCTTCAATAAATTCTAACGGACCCTCTGATGTCACATGGACTACTTTGATGATGTTTTTATTACCTTTCTGGCCGTGGACAGTATACCCTACATACATTTTCAATGGAGGGACAGAAAGCTCTCGGACTAAATCTAAAATATCTTAAACTGTGTTCCGAAGATGAACGGAGGTCTCACGGGTTTTAATCGACATGAGGGTGAGTCATTAATGACATAATTTTAATATTTGGGTGAACTAACCCTTTAAGCCCTGGATCATCATTCTCACTATAAAACATATTTAAATTCATGTTTAAAACAACAGAAAAACCCACCTCTTCTCCATTTTCATTTTTCACTACCTGCTGAGCTGAAAGCACTTTTGTGGCAGCAATAGCAGTGGCCAGGCTCTGGATAAAAGATATTTGCTTTTAGCATTTCATGAAAACAGTTCTACTTTTATTAGTTACAGAAAGAGGAATACTGTGTACCTCAGTGGGCAGGTCAGCACGGATGCGTACAGTACATCTCTTCAGAGCCATCTGGAACGTGAAGCTGATTACACCTTTGACCCTCAAAAGGGCCTCCTCACACACACCTCTCTGATCCTGTCAACACAAAGCCACATGATTTTACTCTGTAATCTGTATAAATCTGAGAGAAATGTTTTACGACCCAGGTAAGACCAACAAAGTGCATGTGTGAAAGCTTAGTTATGGTACATACTGCCCCATCTAAGCCTTGTATATGCAGGGTAACTGATTTTGCTTTCTTGTTGGAGCTGTTGATGAAGAACTGGGGTTTGTTCCTCCTCTTCTGTTGCTCTGGAATCTGACAAGCCTGTCTCTGTGTTTGAGCACTCAACACTTCATACACCTCTTTTGCAAGGTCTGTAATATCAGTTGTCATACCAGTCCTTCAAACAGCAGAAAAAGTGGGAAAAGGATATAAAAGGTCATGATTTGATGTTGACTTTAAGATATTACAAAAAAACCAACAACAAAAAAAAAAACAACAACTTATCTTTCAATAAATAAACTTAAATCACCTCTCCATCAGTATCTCCAGGCTCACCATCATGCCAAGCTCATTTTTCATGGTGCTGATGTTGTGAGCTGATTCAGCCAGGTATCGCAAAGTCTAAGGAGAAACAAGCCTTAAGTAGTCAGTACAAGAAACATACAAGACATTAAACACGATTTAATATCACAACTGGCTCTTTGTCAGTTTGACGAGAATTTCCGCACTGACAAATCAGATCTGGGTGTACCTGGAGGGTGGCAAAAAGTACTTGAGGGTCTTTGTGGTCGAGGAACAGCACTAGTCCTGGAAGGCAACCCTGGTCCTGAACAATTACCTCCCGATTCTGTGGTTCTGATGCCAGGTCCCGCAGCTGTGTGACTACTGATAACGCGTCCATCATTTTTGTGGATATCTGTAACACCAAAGGATATTAAAACAAACTATTTGAAAAATATATCATTACATAGATCCACTTGTAAAACTAAAACATATTCCAATACTTTCATCAATTCAAAACCGATCTCTTGTTTTTATTTCCACATTTTGTATGAATTGTGATCATGATGTATATGAGACAGAAGACTTTTTAATTGTACATTAATAATAGACCCTTTAAATAGTATATGTACTAAATAATACAGTATTTGTAGGAATATTGTGGCTTGTTTTACGTGGTTCATTTTATGAAGCTTTGACATAAACAACATCTTTCAAAGAGAGCAACAGCTCTGGTCATGTGACCATTCACACCAGCCACGTAAATGTCCACAGTAAATCAAGACACTTACACTTTCAAAACCATTTAAAGTACAAATACTTCTCAAAAGTACATTTTGATCACTAATATTTCCGGTGGAATTAAATGAGATAACAGAAAAACAATTAATTACAGCACAAACGCTGAAGACACCAACAACCTTGAGACCACGAGTTCCTGATTCAGTAGTCTGTTAGCATGAAAGCTACATCGCTGGAATTCAGATTTGAATTTAACGTAAATTTTACATTCCTGTAATTGAGAGAACCCTTTTTTTATTCAGTTTAACCGTCTCATACATCATTCTCAAAAACCTACTTCGTGCAAAATGTTGATTCATTTATAAAATTACAGTGTACTACTCACCACCACCGTTACTTTAGCGCACACCTTAAATACAAAACTTCCCACTGCTTCTGTTCAAACAAAATGATTGGTCAAAGGTCTCTGGCAACGTTTCTAAATCCTTCAAGCCAATTGGCTACAGGCGCCAGCCCTTCTCTCCCGACCAATCACAAACGCTCTCACGCAAGGAGCTTTATTTGAGTTTACCAGCACGGAAAGCGTGATACAAGAGGTAAAGTGAATAATACGCATTAAAAAAAAAATCGACATTGTAATATAATAGCAATTTTATTTATAATACGATGGATATGTGTTTAAATTAAGCGCACATTAAAGCATAGGTTTGATATACGTGTGTGTTCTCACGCAGTAAGACGTAGGGATAGTGGCAGAGATGGTGTTTGTTTACTGATGCAGATGCTTTACTTCAGTTCATTTAGTGTACTCTTCTGTAAGATGATGACTGTTAACTGTCACTATGGTGTTTGAGCTATTGTCGTATTACAGCTGGACCTTTAAATTGGTCAGTTAAGCTCTGTTCATCTCAGCTTTCTTCCCATCTATCAGTCAGTTTTGCCTTTGTTTTGAATCGTGTTAACAGCTGTTCACTGCTGTTCGTTTATCAATGTCAGTATCGTTCATTTCTCTTAATGTCAGGGGTCTAAGAAACAATGTGAAGCGCAAAGCCCTATTTTTGTTTGTTTAACCCTTAAACTGTCAACCCCCGTTTTTTTAAAATAGGCATTAAAGTGCACTATCCAAACTTAAATTGTTGTAATTTCTAAACACTTTGGAATATAGACCTAAGGTTGGTCTCTTTTTAAAGAAGAAAATTAGCAGATTTTGGCAAACGTGGATTTTTTTGAAAAAAATTTAAGTATCAAAAAGTTATAGAAGTTTAAATGTACTGTAAATAAAATTTAATTTAATTTTGTTTATTATAAATATTTTACATAACAGGTTTTACTCTAAATTGGTATAAAATTAAAGCCTTGTGTATAAATGAGTTATGTTCCAAATTTGAAGTTGATATGAAAAATTAGGGCGTCATACCACAAACAGCCACTGGGAGCCATCAAAACTCCTTTGAATTTTGTTTAATGAATTTTTCTCTAGATTTCTCTGTCAATTTTACTTCTATCTCAAAATAACCACCAAATATGGAATTCTGAGACTCAGACCTTTCCAGTGATATGTTTGTTGTGAAGATTATAAAAAGTTTTGATTCTAAAAGACCGTAATGCATTTTGTAATATGACACTTGATACTGCCCACTAAGGGGGAGGAGACCGCCATAAGATTTTAAAGTACCATTTCCATGGTAACGCGATGTCCGATTTCAAAATGGTTTTCACAGGATGAATCTTGGGCTTCTAATCTTTCAAATGATATATAATGTTTGATGATTACTAAAAGATTTTATAGAGAAAAAGGACAACAAAAAAAGAGCGCCAAGTGTTCCACAGGTGGGACAGTGACAGTTAAGGGGTTAAAGAATGGCACTTCACCAAGGTTTAGTTTATCCAGAGGAGTGAGACAAGGTTGTCCCATTTCTCCCTATTTATTTCTTCTTTGTGCGCAGCTACTGTCAACATTTGTATGTGAAAGCGCTATTCAGAGCATTTGTTTAGCTGATCGAGAAATATTTATTAGTCAGTAAGCAGATGACACCACCTTATTTTTGAGAGATGCTTCCCAAATCCCTATAGCAATTAATTATATAAACCTGTTCTCTGAAGCTTCGGGTCTTAATCTAAACATAAGTAAATGTGAATTAATGTCTATTAAAGATTGTACATCACTCACTATTAATAATATTCCAGTTAAATCCGAAATTACATATTTAGGCATTATGATAACTAAAAATCAAGATAAAAGATGTACCTTGAATTTTGATCCGGTTATAATAAAAGCCCAAAGAAGAATCAATGCATGGTTGCAGAGAGACTTGACCTTGAGAGGCAGAGGGCATCTCCAGGCTTACATACTCTGCACTCTCTCTATATGTGGACAACAAAATTTGTAAATCAGTTGATAAAATCCTGTTTAATTTTGTTTGTTAAGAAGTCTGTATTAATAAACACGTATGAGTGTGGTGGGTTGAATTTCCTTGATTTCTCTTTGAACAACACTTTCAAAATTAATTGGATTAGACAGTTTTTGTGTAATCCAAACTCAATCTGGAATTTTATCCCCAATTACTACTTTTGCAAATTAGGTGGTCTCCCTTTCCTATTGATCTGTAACTATAATATTGCTAGAATCCCTTACAATTTATCTAAATTTCACAAACAGGCATTACTTGCATGGTCATTAATCTTTAAGCACAATTTCTCCCCTCACCGGTTCTTCATTTGGAACAATCAAGACATTGTATATAAGAGAAAATCTTTGTTATTTAGTAATTGGTTTGAGAAAATCATTCTGATTGTTTCCCAGTTATTTAACTCAGAAGGTTTTCTTTTAAGTTACAAAGAATTTTCATGTAAATTTAATTTTCCAGTAACTCCCAAAGAATTCTCCATTGTCATGGACGCTATTCCCAAAGGAGCTGTTATACTTTTAAGGGAATCTGTTAGATCATCCAGCACTTTATTTATTTATTTAGACCCATTTGAAATCCCAGAGGGAAAACTAAGCTTTTTGTCACCTCCTTCATCACATAACTATAAGATTATATCACTTTTTCAAAAGGAGCTTGTAACAACTCCATATGTGATATCTTATTGGAGGAATGTGGCTGATCATATTGATTGGAAAAAAGTATGGACTCTGTATTCGGAATACATAATAATTAACAAGGTTAGAGAAATCTCTGATATGCATGATATGAAACTGATATGCATATCTTTTGGGATTGTCCTCACACACAGCTATTTTGGATTGAATTCTCTAATGTTATCAATCACAGTGTGCTCCAGGGTTTCTCTCTGCTTTTTAAGGATGTACTGTTTGGCTTCTTTAATATACAAAAAAGATAAAATTAATGAATTTTTTATTATAAACCTATTATTACTTCTTGCAAAATTTCATATTCACCCCAGTAAATTCAAAATCCTTCAACAGTATATCCAAACTATTTCATTTTCCAAGAATCTTAAAGCTTTTAAAACAATTAATTTAATATTTTTAATTTATTTTGTTAAAGCTTTCATTTTGTATTATTTATTTACTGTTGCATATGTCTATAAATGGTGCTTTGCATGTAATGTCATGTTGATATTATCTGTATTTGTCTCTTTGGTACCTTGGCATTAATAAAAAAATAGAGGAAAAAAAGTTCATTTCCTCAGTATTTAACATTGCAAGTTTTAACGGCGCTTTTGTTGCAGAATTGAATGGAATGCAGCTGATTTGATCCCTGGGGTCACGTGGAGAAGTTTGGTGCAGTGTGGTGTTGGGTCGTCTGTCAGTAACGTTAGAAATCCAGTGTGGAAGCGGTCAATGTCTCTGCTGGAAGACATCACTGACCTGCTGAGATGTGTCCTGGATTACTTTGGAGTGCCACCTGACATGGTGTAGTGAAAATTAATGTAGAATGCAAATATATTTGCTTATATTAATTAAACAAAAATCATAGTTTTACAGGTTCTTTAAATGCAGCTTTTTAACAGTACATCTTTGTGAATACTGTTGTGTTGCAGTTGGTTCCAGTATGGGACAGTACATATTGTGGACAGTACTGGAGCATAATCCGTATGATTGGGACAAACCTTCCCCTTTCTCCTCAGCCCCGGTTTTAGGTAAACATGTATTCTGTTGTTTGTATTTTTTTAATTCTAATTTTGAGTACTTTTGAGAAATATCACTAAAATCTTATACCGTTACTCATTAGTTTTTAGTTTTATGCATATACATTTATTCATGTTTTATTTTAATCATATTTTCAGAGCATATTTTTAGTTTTCATTTTAGTGTAGGATTAAATAATTTTGTTTTGTGCTTTTCTTTTTCTTTCTTTTATTTCAGATTAGTACATTTTCTGAAAAAATTTAATTAAAAAGAGTAATTGTAGTACTACAACTTAAGCTTATTTCAGTTTCCAAGGCAACATTACTAATTTTTTGTATGTTTTAAGTTTTTTATCCTATACATCTCTCTCTCTCTCTCTCTCTCTCTCTCTCTCTCTCTCTCTCTCTCTCTCTCTCTCTCTCGGCTCTCTATATATATACTCTCATATATATATATATATATATAATTTCAATTACTAAAGACAATAAGAACACAAAATGTATACCGTAACAATGAGATGATGACTCATAAAATCTAATAAAGTCTAGTAAAATAAAGTAATAAATAATAATGAAGTCTAATAAAATATGCATGCATATGCATGGACATATTGACATCAAAACATAATAAAATATGCTCATATAGCAAGTGCACTTTTAACTTAACCTTTGACAAGTAGTTTATTTTATATAAATTTGTTTCTTAAATCTCAAAGCTGCTGTTAAATTCAAATGACCGTTTTTCCATATAAGGGGGAAATATATAAGATTGGAGTATAATTATTTTATGATTGGTTCAGTTTGTAACACAAGCACAGTGCATGCTTTTATAAAGGACATGCATGTCTTCAGCTGATATGAATTGTTAATAAGAGTTTTGGGAAGCACTTTAAGTCTCTTTGCATGTAAAACGCTTTGAAGGACTTATGAGCACCATCACTAATGAGTTCTGATTCTTTGTTTCATAATTCCTCTGCAGACGTTCAATCTACATGGCCATATTGATGTAATGGGGGACAGCCATTCCTACATTAGCGGATGTGCTTTGGCTGGTGGAGGATGAAGGGGACAGCCACACTAAATTGAGGTAGTAACACATCAGAAGCAATATAAACACAGTTGTCTGGTGTTTATTAATAGCTCACTAATATGTGTTTATTAATAGCTCTCTGACAGCGTCTGTATGAATTTTAAATATACTTCTGAACAGAAATTACACCTGTTATGAGATTTCTGGTTGAATTCTGGTCTTCACCAAAGTATGTATGTCATTTTTGTAAGTTTTATGGAGAAAGTTCAGTGTCGTCACATCTTACCTTGTTTAAAACAGGAATGCCATCCCGCTGAGGAAAGCTTTTGAGATTCCATCATTGGGCTCTGAACGTTCATTGTCCGTGTCTGTCCCGGCTCAGAGGGGAGGCAGGGTGCTGGGACAGGGCACCCAGCCAGAGGCCCTGCAGAAGATCTCAGCTCTGGAAGAGGAACTGCATAAACTACGCACACAGATAGCTATGATAGTCTCAGCTCCAGCAGGTAACACATGCTATCAATTTCTGTAACTGACAGATTGATAGAAATTCTGCAAAAGCAGAGAGAAGGCTGTCTGTGGAGGCTACCAATTAATTTTAGCCACAAACCCAAATTCACAGAGATCAGATTGTATTTTTATAAGACACATACATGGATGATTTCTTTTTAGAGTGCTTAAAGTTAGAAAGTAAAAAGTTTGAAAGTCTGATGAACTTTGATGTTCTGGTTCTCAACCATTTTCACTCTAAGGCCCCTAGCTGTCAAACACATTTGAAGGCTAAGATATTTCCGCAGTTTGTTTTGTGATTTCAGAAGTTTACATCTTGGTTTTAATGTGTTTTTAATGTGTTTTTTATTTTATATATTTTTTTTTATTTATTGTTTTATTTTTTTAATTTTTTTTTAATTATTTTTTTATTATTTTTTTTATTTTTAATTTTTTCTTAATTTAAATACTTGGAGACTTTAAGTATACCACTGGTGTAGTGCTTGCAATTATTTGAGACTTTAAGTATACCACTGGTGATTATTTTGTCTGATATTGATTTTTTGAACCTTTGGATGCGTTAAATTTGACAAAGCGGTTTATTAAAGGATGTATTGATCTTGTGAATTAGTGAATTTAACTATACAATTTTTTTTTAATTGGCCATTAAAGTTTTATATGGTAATATTACGGAGACTTTAAGTATACCACTGGTGTAGTGCTACAAAAATGCAGATCTTTTGGACCAATTTCATAACATGATTTCTCGACTGCCACAAATACTGCCCTAACAAAATACTGATTTTGTGCACATTTTACTTTTACCAATATTTTAAACTGGCAAAAAAAAACTTAGCTTTATTGAGTTACCTTGCCAAAGAACTGACTTAAAGGGACAGGGGACAAAAATATTTTAAGGGTCAGAGAGGGTATAAAATGGTCATTAAATATAAATTTAATTTTTGCCTCAAATAATAATTAATAAGTGGAACACAGAGGAAAAATAAAATGATAAAAAAATTATATGAACCCTTTAATGCATTACTCTGATATCTTTTTATATGCATTTCTCATCTGTCTCTCAGGCCCTTCCATTCTTCCAGCTGATTCTGGCACTCCATGCTCTAGTCCTCTACCAGTTCCTGTCCTCACTTCAACTCCTGTCTGTCCTCCACCAAATCGGATGTGATTCGACAAAGACAGTCAGCAAAAAGAGAAAAGCTTGCACAGTGTGGTCCATCTGCAGGTACAGTGCCTGCTGCCCTGCCCTCCACGTTTGAGATTGTGGTCAAACAGAAGGAAGTCAAATGTTCTGTGGAGAGGTATGGATCTAGCGTGATCAAACTTTAGCAGCACAGCTACATTTTTAAGCTCATTACTGAACATGAGTTTGTATTCGTAGATCTCCAGGTGGAGCAAAAAGAGAAAAGCTTGCACAGTGTGGTCCATCTGCAGGTACAGTGCCTGCTGCCCTGCCCTCCAGTAAGGACTGGAAAAGGAAGTTTGCACACAAACAGAGGGATGATTCGTTTCGTAAAGAGAACTGCTCTGCTGAATCCTCACCTTTCAGCAGTCCAGACACTCCCAGGGTAAGTTATCTCTTTTTCCTCTAAAATCACAGAACAATCGCCACACCGACATTATTGACCATTAGTAGAGCTGCACAATGAATCTATACAAAACCACAACCACAAAACAAAACTAAAAACACAGAGACCCTGTTCTTTTTTTTTTTTTTTTACACACAAGCAGTGCATGATCCATTGTTTTCAGTGTCTCTGATTGCTTATAACATGCATTTGGGAACACAATCCATCTTCCCATGTTTGTAATGAGAAATGAAGACATTAAGAGGGTCATAAACATTAGTATTGTAATTTTACAGTTAACAATAAAATTATTTTCTTTTTCTTAAATACTAATTTCAGTGGAATATTATCATATTTCTGTTTTAATTTATTATTTTTATTTAGTAATAATAATAATAAAAATATTAATATTAAAGAATAATTAGAGAAAAACTACAGAAGAATCTGAACAAAACAATTTTCTCATCTCTTTTTTTTTTGAATAAGCATGTATTTGATCTTTATCTGTGTGTTGTTGTGCATGTACACACTAGCTGCTGTTGCTTCCGAGTAGTAACTTCCTTAGATTATAGATAAGTAAATTTATTGCAAATTTCAGAGGTGGGATTGGGGTTTCTGAGTGCCATAAAAAAACAAAAAACATTGTACCTAACCTGGGAAATAGACGTTAAAGGGGTCATGAACTGTTTTTTATTTATTTATTTATTTTATATTCTTGTCTGAGGTCCACTTATGACGTTCGCATGGTTTTTGCATTCAAAAACATCAAAATCAATAAGTATTAGGCTATTTTCTACCCCGGTTTTGAGCCCAGCTCGAGAAACGCTCGGTTTTCATGGGCGAGCCGCATTGAAGACTTGGAAGTAAACGCCCACTGCTATGATTTGATAATAGTTTTGCATAGCAAACTAACTTTCTGTGTGTCTGTTTGACAAGCTACAGTACGTCCTTCATAGTTGGAGCCTTCTGTGACTTTGGTTAGACACGAGTTTTTAATGTGGACTTATTTTGTGTTTTTTTGTTTGGCAATAGTGACACATAGTACAAATATTTTTTACTCAAATAAGTGTGTGCCCCAGCACAGCATTGCTTTTTAATCTCAGTCTCTCTGCAAATCCATTGTCGACCTGTGTCTTGTTTACAAAGAAATTCATGGTGAAATGAAGCGAACCAATGCTCAATGTTTTACTCAAGTGGGCTGAAACCTAATTAAAAATAAAGTTTAACCGCTCATTCCTAATATTATGCAGCGACTGTGTTCTTTCAAAACCATGCACTGCACAATATTTGCGATATTTAACGGCACGTTTATTGCTTGATAGGTCGATCCGGTTTAGCACCACTTAAGTTATTTCCCCACTATGTCATGCATGCATATTCTTCTGTGGAGGCGGTGTTTAACTATCTATTACATCATAGGTAGGCACATTCCATGATCTGGCTTTCGCTGGGCCTGGTGTCAATAAAAGCTTTTACTTCAGTAACAAGGACATTTTCACTTTTAAAATATACAGATTATTCTTTTAGTACAATGATCTCTTATATATAAAAAGCTCAGGTAAAAGTTGATTTCTCTATTCATGACCCCTTTAAACTATCTGGGAGCAGGATTCAGGTTGGATTCTTGACCTTTCAGAGTAGAGACCTGTGCGGGATGGATTTGTCTTGGATTTGCTTGCGTCTGCTAATCGTTTTCATTTTATATTGGTTGTTCTTGTTGCTTTTGTGCAATAGATGAATAACAATATATTTGTTTTTAGATATTTAATGTTAAAATATTTCTATTTTGTTGGAGTCCCACGAATCATTTTTATTATCATGCATCCCGCGCAAACACACGAGTGTCTACCATAGACTGTATGGTATATATATATATATTTGTTTTTTGATATGGGTCTTGCATTAGTCCCGCAGGAGTGCAAGTCTCTATTTCAGAATGCTGTAGTAAAAGTGCATTTCTTATGGGAACCACTAGCGGAAGTGTGTCTGCATGCATTTAGACCAGCAGAGGGCGACTTTCCAATACTGTGTCCAGTGCAGCAGCCACATAAAGGCTGTGCAAACTAGCCAGCTCAGCATTGACTGAACACATTTCCTAGCAGTATCTAAAGTTTTATGAATATTAAACCAGATTTATATATATATATATATATATATATATATATATATATTACAGGTCCTTCTCAAAAAAATTAGCATATTGTGAAAAAGTTCATTATTTTCCATAATGTAATGATAAAAATTAAACTTTCATATATTTTAGATTCATTGCACACCAACTGAAATATTTCAGGTCTTTTATTGTTTTAATACTGATGATTTTGGCATACAGCTCATGAAAACCCAAAATTCCTATCTCAAAAAATTAGCATATTTCATCCGACCAATAAAAGAAAAGTGTTTTTAATACAACTTTTTAAAACCTTCAAATAATTATGTTCAGTTATGCACTCAATACTTGGTCGGGAATCCTTTTGCAGAAATGACTGCTTCAATGCGGCGTGGCATGGAGGCAATCAGCCTGTGGCACTGCTGAGGTGTTATGGAGGCCCAGGATGCTTCGATAGCGGCCTTATGCTCATCCAGAGTGTTGGGTCTTGCGTCTCTCAACTTTCTCTTCACAATATCCCACAGATTCTCTATGGGGTTCAGGTCAGGAGAGTTGGCAGGCCAATTGAGCACAGTAATACCATGGTCAGTAAACCATTTACCAGTGGTTTTGGCACTGTGAGCAGGTGCCAGGTCGTGCTGAAAAACGAAATCTTCATCTCCATAAAGCTTTTTCAGCAGATGGAAGCATGAAGTGCTCCAAAATCTCCTGATAGCTAGCTGCATTTGACCCTGCCCTTGATAAAACACAGTGGACCAACACCAGAAGCTGACATGGCACCCCAGACCATCACTGACTGTGGGTACTTGACACTGGACTTCAGGCATTTAGGCATTTCCTTCTCCCCAGTCTTCCTCCAGACTCTGGCACCTTGATTTCCGAATGACATGCAAAATTTGCTTTCATCCGAAAAAAGTACTTTGGACCACTGAGCAACAGTCCAGTGCTGCTTCTCTGTAGCCCAGGTCAGGCGCTTCTGCCGCTGTTTCTGGTTCAAAAGCACACGCCTGTGCGCGGGTGGCTCTGGATGTTTCTACTCCAGACTCAGTCCACTGCTTCCGCAGGTCCCCCAAGGTCTGGAATCGGTCCTTCTCCACAATCTTCCTCAGGGTCCGGTCACCTCTTCTCGTTGTGCAGCGTTTTTTGCCACACTTTTTTCCTTCCCACAGACTTCCCACTGAGGTGCCTTGATACAGCACTCTGTGAACAGCCTATTCGTTCAGAAATTTCTTTCTGTGTCTTACCCTCTCGCTTGAGGGTGTCAATGATGGCCTTCTGGACAGCAGTCAGGTCGGCAGTCTTACCCATGATTGCGGTTTTGAGTAATGAACCAGGCTGGGAGTTTTTAAAAGCCTCAGGAATCTTTTGCAGGTGTTTAGAGTTAATTAGTTGATTCAGATGATTAGGTTAATAGCTCGTTTAGAGAACCTTTTCATGATATGCTCTTTTTTTGAGATAGGAATTTGGGGTTTTCATGAGCTGTATGCCAAAATCATCATTATTAAAACAATAAAAGACCTGAAATATTTCAGTTGGTGTGCAATGAATCAAAAATATATGAAAGTTTAATTTTTATCATTACATTATGGAAAATAATGAACTTTTTCACAATATGCTAATTTTTTGAGAAGGACCTGTATATATAATTTTTAAAAGCATTTATGGGCATTAATGATTAATTTTGGAGCTCTTTTTTGCTCAGATCTTAATATGTCTTTCTGAAATACTTGTGGTCTTCTTCCTCTGAGATTTTCTTCCCCCACTTTCCAAAACTTTACTACACCTGTGTTTGTATTCTAGCACTATTAGACAGTACTTGGATAGAAGCCTTGACGTTTTCTGTAAGTTTAGTTGAGAATGAAGTTTAATGAGAATGCTTTGTGTGCTGTTGTGACTTTAGTGTTGTATTGGTTTACAGATTCTCCCTCACTCCAGACGCAGCCAGGGACCCATTCACCTTTGACGCTCAACCTTAAAGTTTTCCAGGAACAAAGTTGTGTCATGGACTGATGTGACGGACAGATTTCTTTTCAGTGTTGGTCTCTCTTTCCCCTTTCCCCATTTCTATCTGAATTTATCACATGGACCTCTATGTGAGTACACTGTGCATGTTTTTGAGATTTATGTGTATACACCATAATTTTTGTACATGTTGATTTTTATTTTTAAATATTATGTACAACGGGCTTCTTAATTGTGAATGACTAATTATGAGTATTGATACACAATGGCATTAATTATAATATTCTTAATCTTATAATGCTACAGGTCAGTTTCTTTCAGCCACCAATGTTGTATATAATTATGGTCTGATTTATGCAATACTTACAGATTTTTTTTTTAAAGCCTAGTTGGAATAACAAAAGTTCTCTGAACAAAACACTAACAGTCTTTAAGTTTCGAACTTGATGGTACTTGATATGCTAATTATTTGCTCATCCATATTTCTCCTGTATTTTCATCCTCTCCTACAAACACTAATGCAGTATCATATTCAGAAGCAATAAACAAGCTATAACCCTTTCAAATATGTTCAAAGTGTGTGCTATTGCATAATCTAGTTTATTATACAGCTGTATGGAATACTTAATTCTGACTGGTTAGTTGCACCATTCAGCAGTCTGATTTCAGGATTTCTTGTATACATGTGTATATATATCCTCATCCAGGTAACTGAAACTAATGCTACACACATCTTTTATTTCCAACCTCGGCCTCGTGATCCCTTTGTTCATATTAATGCAACTGGCACCATTTTGCGTCTCAGTTATCAGTTGTAGTGAAAAATGACCTCAGAGCACTGAAGTATTTATATTTCCGTAAAATGGTTGCAGTGTTCTTGGCTGATTGTTTAATACATTGTAATGGACTATTGTGTTTTTTTTCTTTTCTTTTTTGTGTGTGTGTGTGTGTTTTTTTTTTTTTTTTTTTTTTGTAGAGGAAATGTCAAGATAATATAAAAGTTAAATTATAAAATAATTTAAAATTTAATTGTAATTAATTAATGAAATGATTTGTTTATTTACTGGGATAAGTGTCCTGTATCACCCTGAAAGAGTATATGTGTCAATAATGTTTGGCGATGTCATTTTAATACATTTTTCAGTCATTTATTTGAATAATTTTAATTGCATATCTAATTTAGCTGAATGCTCAGAAGTAAACTTTAAAACCAAAATGTAAATTTTACATTTTAAAATATGGAACTAAAAATTATTTAAAAAAATTATTCCGTTTTTCTGTAGTAAAAGTTCTATGATTATGAAGGGGCATACTATCATTGTTCTTCCTGCCATATAAAGATATAGCAGCAATAAAAATGCATTAAAGCTACATGCATATGCAAACCTTTTTTGTATGAAGTACTGAAAGTGCATTGTGTGTGCCTTTGACCTAACAACCTCCACACACCAGTACATGTTTACACTGTTGTTGTCAGGCCCAGTGTATCTGTGTGTGTGGGTGGATGCTTGTTTGATGGAATAATTGCAATGTATTGTGTCTGTAAACCACATCCTTCCAATCACTAAAGGTTATCATGGAGAGGATATGCTGGTCTACCGAGACAGGATATGGTTACACGCTGAAAATCTGATTGATCCTTTGCTTCTGTCAGACATGTTGTGATGTTGGCCTGACAGGAGGGTGTTCAGAGTGGAATTTTGTAGTGTAAAGTCTCTCCCCCACTGCTATATCTGGCGAATGCTTTCTATTTTTGTTTATCTTTAGAAATGCACCTGCTCTAATGAGAAACTTGTGGACTAAATTTAATACCCCCACATTTCCGTTACACATGTTTGTTTGTTCTCAAGGCTCACAGAAATTGTCAGGAGGGTGATGATGTTTTTCCCTCCTCTTTTCTTTTTCTTTTTTGTTAATACCGCAAATATTGTTTCTGTTTTTTGAAAACCCTGACCACAGCCCGCATCTGTTGGCCGATAATTAGGTGGCTATTTGCTTTCCCTCAAAGATTTTGAACAATCTAAGATATATATATATATATATATATATATATATATATATATATATATATATTTTTTTTTTTTTTTTTCTTCCGTAAATTATATTGTAATAGATTTTTTAAATAATATTTTTTCCCGTTTTTATGCAGTAAATATTAAATTGTATATGTAATGAATTTTTAAAATAAAAATAAGTGCATATTCCATATTAATATGAGCTCTTAACGTATAATAAATAAAAAAGGTAAAGTACAGACTTTGTTACATGAAGATACTGTGTTTGACAACCTTTATGAACAAAAACGAGTCAAAGAACCACTTGAGGGCGCTTAAGGATTGCTGTCGTTCAATCAGAAATAACGCTGCAGAAACTGATGTCTAACTGAGGGCCACTCTGCGGAGAAAGAGAAAAAACACTACAGTGCAGAGATGTGATAAGAGTGGGAAAAAAAGAGGCAAGGGTGAGGCCACAAGAGTTCATGAGTCGGTGTCATTTTGAATTTGCATATTTGTATGAACTTATTTGCAATGCAAAGTCAAGCCAAAGATTTAAAGGAACATTGCAATGTGATTGGCTGCTTGTTTGGTCACCTGACACACTCTTTGTTCACTATTTTGAAAATTTACCTATTTACCTGGGAGAATAATTCCTTGTGGAGGGTTTCCACACATCAATTTGTGGATTTTGTGTGTGTGTGTGTGTGCGTGTTTGTGTTTTTCAGAGGCTTTTTCTGTGTTTGAAAAACGTGGAGGCCATGCTTTTGACGAAAATCTAAACAACTGAAGTTCTGGGTCAATTTAAGATATTTAGCTACAACACTACAAAGCACTTGAACCTCAGACCTTAATGAAAAATGATTTAATATTTATGTTTTTTCACTATATTAGTTGACCAACTGTCATTTTTAGGGGTTTGAGGTTACAAAAGTTCATGTGACTTTTGACCAGCATTGTTAAAGAGCTCAGACTGTGGACTACACTGCGAGTTTTTGCAGGAAGTGCAAATTACATGTTTTAAGTCATTGAACATAATCTGTTTTTATGTGTGCATGTTACACAAGCACTATTTACACTCAACACAAAGCACCAATGAGGCCCATTGTGATAGGTATGACCCTATTCGTACCGTTTGTCAGGACTGCACTTGACTAATTCAGTTTCTCTAGAATTAAATTTAATTTAACGTTAGCAACACACAAATGTACTTTATAAACAGTATGTGTGCGCGTATAACATCCTTTCTGGCCCAGGCTTGGTACTTTCCCAGTGAGAGTCATTTGAGTTGTTAAATGAGTAAGCTGATGATTCTGGGAAGGAGAGGGTTAATTTTTCACTGCCCCCATCTTTTTTTCTTTACTTTTCTCTTCCCTCTCTCTTTCTTCCTGTCACTCTCTCTCTCTTCCTGCTCTCCTTTTCTTTCTGTTTCGTTTGGCAACTCTCTGTACTTCATTTAGACTTATATTAACTCCATGCATATCTTGCCCTCTGACACACATGCACATGTTTTGTTTGTGGATAGTGGTTATGCGTGTGTTTAAATACTACTTTGTGCTTTTCACAGTCTCATGTATTTTTTATTAGCCCCCATAAACAGAGGAAAACACACCTGTCTCTGTCACCTGCTCTTATTGCAATCATAAACATTACAAATAGGCGTGTGTAAGAAAGAGAGAGAGGCTTTTTGTATGTTAGCAGGCTTCTAAATGTCATGGGTCAGCTGCTCTGTGTGTGCTCCACACAAGGAGAGAGATGATAAAATAGAAAAAATGAGTTTTAATAAACTGAACCTGTAGGCTGAGTTGAGCTAGTTTGTCTGCTTTTCAGCTGTCTGCTTTAATTGTTGTATTTTGGGGTTTAATTAAAAGCAAATATTAGGTCAGAAACAATACAGTCCCTTCTGTGAGTACACACTGACTCACCGTGACTTAATGAGATGACTAAAAAGTTACTATGATTATGAAAACATTTGATGTTACAGTACATTTGTTTCTCAGGGGTACATGACACAAATGTGTGACATTACATTGAGCTGTAATGTTGCGATATCAGCTTAAAAGTGAGATGTAAAAAGTAATTAAATTATAGTAATTAAATTATCCTAGTTTAATATTACAACTGTAAGACATTTGTAGTTGGTTCCATTGAAAACTGTAAACATTGTGGCTCTGAAGTGCTGTCAAAATATTGTTTGATTGAGAATTTTGACCTGCGACATGCCCAACCAATAGAGTGCAACAGTCAAGTTCTGGAAGTAAAATCCCATTACATTTCTTCATAGGGGAATACATTTTTATAGCTTATAAACCATTCAAGATAGGCCCACTGTGACCCTGAGGTTGTTCGTCAACGGCATATGATTTTGTTAAAGCCACCAGCCTGCGTGATTTTAACTTTTTTTTTAACATAATCATGTTTAGCAGCAGAAACACTGGTGAGAAACAACAAACCCAAATCCAAAAAAAGTTGGGACACTGTACAAATTGTGAATAAAAACAGAATGCAATGATGTGGAGGTTTCAAATTTCGATATTTTATTCAGAATACAACATAGATGACATTAAATGTTTAAACTGCGAAAATATATAATTTTAAGGGAAAAATAAGTTGATTTTAAATTTCATGGCATCAACACATCTCAAAAAAGTTGGGACAAGGCCATGTTTACCACTGTGAGGCATCCCCCTCTTCTTTTCTGCAAATAACAGTCTGCAAACGTCTGGGGACTGAGGAGACAAGTTGCTCAAGTTTAGGAATAGGAATGTTGTCCCATTCTTGTCTAATACAGGCTTCTAGTTGCTCAACTGTCTTAGGTCTTCTTTGTCGCATCTTCCTCTTTATGATGCGCCAAATGTTTTCTATGGGTGAAAGATCTTGACTGCAGGCTGGCAATTTCAGTACCCGGATCCTTCTTCTACGCAGCCATGATGTTGTAATTGATACAGTATGTGGTCTGGCATTGTCATGTTGGAAAAATGCAAGGTCTTACCTGAAAGAGACAACGTCTGGATGGGAGCATATGTTGTTCTAGAACTTGGATATACCTTTCAGCATTGATGGTGCCTTTCCAGATGTGTAAGCTGCCCATGCCACACGCACTCATGCGACCCCATACCATCAGAGATGCAGGCTTCTGAACGGAGCGCTGATAACAACTTGGGTTGTCCTTGTCCTCTTTAGTCTGGATGACATGGTGTCCCAATTTTCCAAAAAGGACTTCAAATTTTGATTCGTCTGACCACAGAACAGTTTTCCACTTTGCCACAGTCTATTTTAAATTAGCCTTGGTCCAGAGAAAACGCCTGCGCTTCTGGATCATGTTTAGATATAGCTTCTTTTTTGATCTATAGAGTGTTAGCCGGCAACGGTGAATGTCACGTTGGATTGTGTTCACCGACAGTGTTTTCTGAAAGTATTCCTGAGCCCATGTTGTGATTTCCATTACAGTAGCATTCCTGTATGTGATGCAGTGCCGTCTAAGGGCCCGAAGATCACGGGCATCCAGTATGGTTTTCCGGCCTTGACCCTTACGCACAGAGATTGTTCCAGATTCTCTGAATCTTTGGATGATATTATGCACTGTAGAGGATGATAACTTCAAACTCTTTGCAATTTTTTCTCTGAGAAACTCCTTTCTGATATTGCTCCACCATTTTTCGCCGCAGCATTGGGGAAATTGGTGATCCTCTGCCCATCTTGACTTCTGAGAGACACTGCCACTCTGAGAGGCTCTTTTTATACCCAATCATGTTGCCAATTGACCTAATAAGTTGCAAATTGGTCCTCCAGCTGTTCCTTATACAGGTCCTTCTCAAAAAATTAGCATATTGTGAAAAAGTTCATTATTTTCCATAATGTAATGATAAAAATTAAACTTTCATATATTTTAAATTCATTGCACACCAACTGAAATATTTCAGGTCTTTTATTGTTTAAATACTGATGATTTTGGCATACAGCTTTTTTCCTATCTCAAAAAATTAGCATATCATGAAAAGGTTCTCTAAACGAGCTATTAACCTAATCATCTGAATCAACTAATTAACTCTAAACACCTGCAAAAGATTCCTGAGGCTTTTAAAAAACTCCCAGCCTGGTTCATTACTCAAAACCGCAATCATGGGTAAGACTGCCGACCTGACTGCTGTCCAGAAGGCCATCATTGACACCCTCAAGCGAGAGGGTAAGACACAGAAAGAAATTTCTGAACAAATAGGCTGTTCCCAGAGTGCTGTATCAAGGCACCTCAGTGGGAAGTCTGTGGGAAGGAAAAAGTGTGGCAAAAAACGCTGCACAACGAGAAGAGGTGACCGGACCCTGAGGAAGATTGTGGAGAAGGACCGATTCCAGACCTTGGGGGACCTGCGGAAGCAGTGGACTGAGTCTGGAGTAGAAACATCAAGAGCCACCGTGCACAGGCGTGTGCTTTTGAACCAGAAACAGCGGCAGAAGCGCCTGACCTGGGCTACAGAGAAGCAGCACTGGACTGTTGCTCAGTGGTCCAAAGTACTTTTTTCGGATGAAAGCAAATTTTGCATGTCATTCGGAAATCAAGGTGCCAGAGTCTGGAGGAAGAATGGGGAGAAGGAAATGCCAAAATGCCTGAAGTCCAGTGTCAAGTACCCACAGTCAGTGATGGTCTGGGGTGCCATGTCAGCTGCTGGTGTTGGTCCACTGTGTTTTATCAAGGGCAGGGTCAATGCAGCTAGCTATCAGGAGATTTTGGAGCACTTCATGCTTCCATCTGCTGAAAAGCTTTATGGAGATGAAGATTTCGTTTTTCAGCACGACCTGGCACCTGCTCACAGTGCCAAAACCACTGGTAAATGGTTTACTGACCATGGTATTACTGTGCTCAATTGGCCTGCCAACTCTCCTGACCTGAACCCCATAGAGAATCTGTGGGATATTGTGAAGAGAAAGTTGAGAGACGCAAGACCCAACACACTGGATGAGCTTAAGGCCGCTATCGAAGCATCCTGGGCCTCCATAACACCTCAGCAGTGCCACAGGCTGATTGCCTCCATGCCACGCCGCATTGAAGCAGTCATTTCTGCAAAATGATTCCCGACCAAGTATTGAGTGCATAAACTGAACATAATTTTTTGAAGGTTGACTTTTTTTGTATTAAAAAACACTTTTCTTTTATTGGTCGGATGAAATATGCTAATTTTTTGAGATAGGAATTTTGGGTTTTCATGAGCTGTATGCCAAAATCATCAGTATTAAAACAATAAAAGACCTGAAATATTTCAGTTGGTGTGCAATGAATCTAAAATATATGAAAGTTTAATTTTTATCATTACATTATGGAAAATAATGAACTTTTTCACAATATGCTAATTTTTTGAGAAGGACCTGTATGTACAATTAACTTTTCCAGCCTCTTATTGCTACCTGTCCCAACTTTTTTGGAATGTGTAGCTCTCATGAAATCCAAAATGAGCCAATATTTGGCATGACATTTCAAAATGTCTAACTTTCAACATTTGTTATGTTATCTATATTCTATTGTGAATAAAATATAAGTTTATGAGATTTGTAAATTATTCCATTCCTTTTTTACTCACAATTTGTACAGTGTCCCAACTTTTTTGGAATCGGGTTTATACATTACCCATGAATTTGCAAATAAATACACCAATCAAAGAACAGAATTGCCTCTGCTACAGTGAATCACTTCTAATGATGCAACTGCTCTCAAACTGCTTTATATTGTGTGTGTGTACGTGTATATATATATATATATATATATATATATATATATATATATATATATATATATATATATATATATTTGCTTCATATTAAAGTTTATAATGTTGTGATTAAGCTCTTAGTTTGCTGGTTTGGTTCATGGCTTATAACTCTTTATGTTTTTTTTTTAAATCCCTGTGGGAAAAATACTCTCTGAACCAAGTTTGCTGAAACAGTTGATGGATACCTGCACTCTATGACATGAGTTTGGGCAGCACTGTTTTTTGACCAATGGCTTGTGGTAAACCTGTCATTTTTACAGTTAAGTTTGGTGATGGTAGTGCCTTAGAAATTACACACTTTTATATTTGGCTTGAATGTGTCTGTATTACAGTTTGTGTGTCTGGAACTATGCGCACCAGGAACATTTTGCATGTGTATCAGGAATTTGTGTGAGACTGAAGTGTTTGGGCTGGAAAGTGTGTGTGTGTGTTGGTGAAATAAACTTGGAGATGTCTACCCCTGGACACAGGGAATATACAATCTCATTTGACTTGCAAATCTCTATGCAAATGAGGGCCCTGAGTAAGGGTGTGTCAAGGAGGTGGTCATGTGTCTGCCAGTTGTGTATGTGGGGGTCACGCTGAGAGAGAGGAGAGGTGAGAATGCATGCTTCGTGAAGGCTGAGACAGGTACACACGTGTAGAATTACGGTGACACTCTCTGCCCACACTATATGTGCATTCTTGCAACATTATGTTGTCAGTTTCTTCCCAAGAATTCTTATTGTGAGGTTGCTTGGAAGAACATTTCTGCCTACTGTCTTACACTCTTTTTCTATCGAACTTTTGAGCATTCTTTTCTTTTGTTTTTTGTTTTTTTTTACAAATGTGATAATTAAACATAAAGTGCTGTCACTATTCATGAATTGCCTATAGTTAATATTTTATATTGATTCATAAACAGTTTTTTTCCTTCAAATGTTATTTGGAAGGAAACTTTTTGTCTAGTCTTTTCAATATTTTATTTCTTTCTACTTTAATAATGTTGGAACTTACTTTTGGAAATTTTTTAAATTTTATAACTTTTGCTAATTTTCTTTTAAACATCCAGACTTTGTTTTCATCTCTTTTTAAACTTATTTATCATTCAGATATTTGTGGAACTTTCTTTAGAACATTCTTTAGAATTTTCTTTAAAGCTTTCTTTTGAATTTTCTAACTTTACTTTTCAAAGTTTCTTTTTTCCTTTTGAACGTTTTTTGGTTTATAATGTTTTCTTTCTTTCTCGATTTCAGTCTTTACTTTCTTTTCTCTTTTTAGAATGCTCAAACTGTTATCCAAACCTTCAAACTTTCTTTTGAACTTTCTTTCAAATATGGTGGAGAATACCTAAGATAATCTATAAATAAGAAAGCACAAACACGCATGCAGTGGTGTCTGTTTGAAACTGCTCACTATTCACAAATGGCCTATGTAGTTCATAATTTAATAATTAATTTTATGTGTTTCATTAACTGATGTGCAGTGTTTTCTGGAGGACTGGATGTGTGTTGCATGTGTGTTTCTGTGCTTGAGGCTATGTTTTAGTGGTAGTTTGAGATGTGTCTGGGAGGTTGAGGGGGAAGACAGAATGTGTGGAAAACTGGCTGCTGAGACCCCTGGCCTGATATCAGGCAGAGGATTTAATTTGACTTGCAAATGCTATGCAAATAAGGAGACCCATGACAAGGTGTGTCTAGAAGGATGTCAAGACATTGCCAGGTGTTTTTCAGGGGTAAAGAGAGAGTTACATCATAATGTGTACTGAGGCAAATTAAGTATTGCTGATCTTGAGTTTTACTTTAAAAATGATTAATTGTTATAAACTCTTAAGTAGCAAACATATGCAGTAAAATAAGATAGATAGGTGTATTAGAATACTTAAAATTAATTTGAGACTGTATTGGTAACACTTCATAATAAGGTCTTGTTTGTTAACATTAGTTAATGCACTAGCTAACATAAACTAACAATGCAAAATGTAACAAATATTTACAGTATTTTTTTTTTTAAATAAACTTTGTTAATGTGATTGTTTATTCAATTCACAGTGCAATACCTAATGTTAAAGATTGTATTTTTGATTTTAACATTAAAGTGCCCCTATTATTCCATTTTTATGGTTCCTAATATTGTTTTGGGAGTCTCCTAAAATAGGATTACATGCATGCAAGGTCAAAAAATGCTTTCGTTTTCTCAAGATATGCATTTAATATCACCTCATTTTCCAGCGATTCTCAAACGATTCGTTCAAAGCATTAGTCTCTCTAAACCCCTCCTTTCCACGAGCCTGCTCTGCTCTGATTGGTCAGATGACCCAGTCTGTTGTGATTGGTCTACCGTGTACAGTGCATGTCAGAAAAAAAGTTTGGATATTTTACAGCTTGTGTATATAGTTTTGTATTTAGATGATATATATATATATTATTTATATTTTTTTTATGTTGTTTTTAGGTTGTGATTCAGTGGAGCAGCTGGTCCAAATAAACAGGATATTGATCCATCAACAGCAAGCGTTTTGTGAATCCTGCTTTAAACTCCCTGAGATTAGAGAGGCAGTCGTCAGTAGAATGACGTTTTTGTGGGTGGGGTCAAGTTGTTCGTGCCACCGCCAGCCAATGTAGAACATAGGCGCATTATGCAAATGTGTTACCCTGTGACGTGTAGCCATCACAGAAGTTGGATTCGAATTCTGTACGACTCGTTTCAGTTGGTCAGAGTCAATTCTTTATTTTGGGAGACAATAACTTTATTTATTGTGCACTTTCAGCTTTACAACTTTGCAGATCGTTTACATTCACATACAGCTACGTACATTACACACTGCATGAAAGGCAATATTTGAAATGGCATGGGGCACTTTAACTAAGTTAAATAAATATGGAGTACTGTTCATTGTTAGTTCTTGTTAACTAATGTTAACAAATGAAACCTTATTGTAAAATGTTACCACAGTGCTCAAACTACACACAATTTTATGGGCTAATTCAGTAACTGGGCTCATAAATTTGATATTCACCAGTACAAGCTATATTGCTTATATATGCAAAATGCAGTGGATCCCAGATAAGTATTTAGACTTTCAAAAATGAATGAATGCAATTGCATTTTATAAGTGGCATCTATATGAGTTATATTACTATATTTTTACTGTTCTTTCCTTAAAAATTAACTGAATTCATTAACTAAGGGAAATTTGAGAATATTTGCAATTAAATGCACTAGTTTTAAACAACACATATAATCCTTTAGAACTAGGAATGTACGGGTTTAGTGTTCAGAACGTAGGCAGCAAAACCTGTTCATGGCACACTGACAAATTTTTGGGAAAATGACTTCATTCTTTCAGGCGAAACCCTGCTTGTCAGAGCTTCAGGCAGGTGATTAACCTCCCACATTAAAATGGAGAATCCTCATCTCACTCCTCTTGCAACTATACATCAGTCAGATCCAGTCTGTCCTGTTTGCCTCCTCTTTCCTCTACCTCTGGAATTTATAGGAAAGAAGAAGTGGTGAATGAGGTGGAGGGGAAGAGGTTAGGCTTATCCGTGTATATCAGGATGTTTCCAGGCATGTTCTGTGTTATATGAGAAGTTGAAGCTTTGTGTTGGACCCCCAACTGAGCCTGGTTTCTCCCAAGGTTTTTTCTCCATTTCTGTCACCGATGGAGTTTTGGTTCCTTGCCACTGTCGCCTTTTGCTTGCTTAGTTGGGTACACTTGACTGATTGCACAGACATTTTGGAAGAGAGCTGAACTGGATGATAACATCACTGAATCATCAATGAACTGACTTTAGCTGGAAAAATGACTTTTTGCTATTGTCCTCTTGCATTATTGACAGACTGTTTTCCTTTTTTCTTTTTCCTTTTTTCCTGCTTTGACACAATCAGTATTGTATAAAGCACTATACAAATAAAGGTGACTTGACCTGTGGTCAAGTCAGAAGTGTGACCCCACTGAAAGTCAGTCACTGAATTCTGCTTTATTAAAACATTTTTAAACTTTATTATTCCTCTAAAGGTTTCCTAATGAAACTTACAAGAAATGAGAAGAACAAACAACGTTTTCTGACAGAACAAGCTCAAATCAAACCTAAATAAAATCCCCAAGTCATATGGGTCATATTTTTCCCGTTCAGCAAGTCTTCACCATGGCGGGTTTGGACATGCTGGGATCGGAACTCTGAGAGTAGGGAGAAGGTGGAAACAGGCCTGACAGGATTCCATCTCTGTGTCCCGACTGAGAGAGTATCGGTCCAGCATTTTCCCACGAGAACAGTCGTGACCTTCCATTCGACTCTGGGGGTCCCACAGGGATATAAGGGAAGATTCTGTATTTGAGGGTGTCTGTGTGTTATTTGCGATTACTCCAGCATGTGTCTCTGTGACTTTTGTGGCCTTTGTTTTTTAAATGAACTGAAAATGATTTAAATGTTGGATTCTCCCTGTAAAGTTTTTGCATGTTCAAATATTTGTCCTTACTGTGCTGTTATAAATCATTAAGGAACAATTCTATGTATCACTAACCAATGTCTTATTTGCAAGCAGTTTGTCCTGAAGGAGTACCTTTCTCTTGGTTGAAATAGATATTATCTGTACTGATGTAAAACACTGAAGCTTAAAAGCCCATTGTATTTTTTGATACTGCAGTGATAGTAAAAAAAAAAAGTGATAGTAAAAAAAAAAAAATTATGGCCTTGTTAAGCTAATAAGAAGAGGTACACTACTGTTCAAAACTTTGGTCACTAAGATATATGGGCAAAAGAAATATACTGATACTTTTATACAGCTTTTTATTTCACTTTTCATTCAGCAAGGACACATTCAATTGTTCAAAAGAGACAGTAAAGACATTTACAATATTATGTTACAGGAAATGTCTATTTCAAATAAATGATGTTCTTTTGAACTTTTGAACCATTTCACCATTAATAAAAAGTGCTTTTATTATATTTTATAAGTTCTTATTTGCATTTTTATTTTTGTTATGTTAAAATTGAAAACAATTTAATATAATTTTTTATAAAAAATATTAATAAATATAAAAAAATGTAATGGTGTTTTTGAATCCTTTTTGAAGCTTGAAAGCCTTAGTCCCTATTTATTGTAATTCAATAGAAAAGAGCGACCAGAACACTCTTAAAGAACAAAGTCATACTGGCTTGAACTGGCATGAAAGTGGGTAAATTATAAGAGATTGTAACTTCTGGGTGAACCGTTTCTTTATTACATTCCTCTTTAATTCTAGATATCCTAGCACCCGGATCCATGACGTTGCCTTTTCCTAAGAATCTAACAAATATCAAATGAATGCTTATCGGGTTGTTACAAGTGTTTGTTGAAGTGTTGCGTAAAGAGTCATTTCTAATCACCATGAAAAGGTCCCAATGTTTACTCTTTGTCTGAATAAGTGTCATGTGGGCAATATGTGAGATGTCTGTTATTTGTTAAGTATTATAGCACTGTTTATAAAAGTCATCAAGAATAAAATATGTCAGTAATTTGAACCTGTACTAGCAACTGGATTTTAGCTCTATGTCAATGGACTATAACATGTGTGGGTAGTTTTCAAACTTATTTACCTTATTTATTTAAATATTATCTTTAAATATTATTTGACTATATTTATTGACTCCCTGTGTTTTTTTTTTTGGTTTGTTTAGTTTGTCTATTGAAAAACACTGATAGCAGTTTTGAAGTGAAAGAGGTGCTTCAGGTGGGCAGAAACCTGGCTGTGTCTCCTCCTGTATCGCTCCTGGATCAGTGCTGCAGACTGACATGATGTACTTGTTTGGACTGGAGGCAAAGATATCTTTGAGCTAAACCAGCTGGTTAGGTTCCCAGGACACGGGAGACTGACGTATGTACCTCTGATAGGAAGGTTTGCCATGGCCTGCGGCTCTTCCATGTGTCAGGCAGGCTGACGACTCTGGTGACAATGCTCTGCAATCCTACTTTCTTGCTAACCATATGTCTTTTTATTCTATTGTCACTCTTTCTTTTCTTGCTATGCTCCCACTGAACCACAATAGCTGTGGTGTGCCCCACCAAAGGTCTGCTGCTCTATGCTGTAAATAATATTATGTTAATTTTACTGCGGGAAAAACTGGCAGCTGTGGGTGTCAGAAATTCACCATTAGATACAATGGTGACAATGGTACAACTTATAACCATATATTAAAGTGATGGAATATGAATATACCTACTTGAATTACAAAAATAATTTTTTTACTGTTAAATTTATTAATAACCACCATAATGATATATGGTGACTCAATAGAAAGTTCATCGTAAGGAGCCTGTCCATAAAACATGGCCAGTACTTTATGTAGACATTGCACAAGGTGATACATGCAAAGAGAGAAGATAACACACAACACTAAAATTCAATAAACATTAGCATTAAGTAAGAGAAAATATAACTCCTTACTGTGCATTACTGATAACAAAAATAATAAGAAACATTGATTTATTAAAATATGTATGTGTCACATTGCATAGTTGCCCAAAGACATTTCAGTTTGTTTTAGAATTTTGTTTGGTCGCTCTGTTGTTGCAACCTAGTTAATTAAATTGCAGTTATTAAATCTCAATTTAATAAGAAAATAGTAACTCTGTGGCACTACTTTGCAATAAACAACACATATATGCATCTCTTCTTCCCTGACATGTCACATGTTTGTTCACACATCTTTCTTTCACTCTGATATTGTTGACGTGAATGAGAAGCAGGGTGACAGTACAGGTTAGTTGTGCATGTCCGGGTTGTGTTGTGTGTGTTAGCATGTCTGGACTGATCCCGGATCCCAGGGGAGAGGTCCAGGGTGTGATGGGAGGGTGAGGGGGCAGAGACAAGCTGAGCCGAGCCTGTGGTGATTCACCCTTATCCAAATCTGGTTCTGCCAGAAGGATCACATAGCACCATTCTTACATCTTCCTTTTCTATCCTATCCTTTCTTCTTGTTTTTGTGTTCCTTCCTCGTCATTGCGTGTGTATGATCACACATTTGTATGTGTGTGTTTGCATGGGTGGGTACTTTTGACAGAACATGACAGAATTGTAGATATATGACTGAAATATGCCTTTTGTCCTCTCTTTACTTATCCTTTTCTCATCTTTAGCGCTGTTCCAAAACATAGTGAGCTGCAGATTTACTACATAGTCATCATCTTAACCAAGGGCCCTCATAAGGGACTAGTTTGTAACTTTACATAGGCACAATCTCTGTGTGCCATATATGCAGTGCTTCTGCATCGCCTTCAATGGAGTTTTCCATTAGCATATTGCTAAGCTAACAGCATAACACTCAAATAACCATAAAAATACACAGCATAAGCAAATATTAGGTAAAGAGTAAATTTTTTTTAATTAAATGTTTTATGAATGCTTTTTTTCAGTATTCAGTAAGTAATCTCACTGAGCTCACCGCAATGCATTCTAGGATTGCCTTCCCCATGAAGGATGCATTCAATGCTGACTTAAAAATTTAAGGCTAGAATGAAGTTTCTTAGGAGGTAGCATAATTAAAATAGCTGCTTTTGGAAAAACCTTCACATCATGATGCTGTAAATGTAGGCAACTCACTAGGTTTTAGAAAATTATTTATACACTATTATAATTTTTATTAATATTTCAAATTAGATTTTTAAAAATATTTTCAGTTTTCACTTTAATTATATTTGTTTAATTTATTTGTTTAATTTGATTGTTGTTTTGTTTTCCATCTCATATTTGCATTTTATTTCAGCCTTATTTAAATTAAGAAAGACAGTTTTAGTTTCAGTTTTACACTGTAAAAGAAATTAGTAGTACTAGTAATTTTCTGGCAGGACATTACCTTTTAGGTTTACTGGCATTTCCTTTAACCATAAAACACAACACAATACAATTCATAATTCAAAATATGCAAAAAATAAATAAATAAATTTTAATAGTTTTTCTGAAATTTTCATAATGATAACAACATTGTTTGAAATGGAGCATTTATGTCTTTTAAATATATTCAAAATGTATGTGTGTTACATTGGTGGGTACTTTTGAGTAGGAAGATATTGGAAATAGCCCGTGTTTATAGGATGCATTGCCCATCTCCACAACCCGCCTCCCTGTCTTTATCAAAATCCTGTTGTGTAAGCAGCCCAAGCATTCAGGCGTCCATTGTTTGTATCACTACAACTGCATGTTTGCATGAATGCATATGTAAATGAATTTAAACGTGAGTGTGTGTTTATGGGGGAAGGTGCAGGGTTGACGAGCTCTTATCAGGCCTCAAGGCTCTGCACCTGTTCTTTATGACTCACCTGTCAGTCAACCTCAAATCCACTATACATTCCTGTATGCTCACACTAGTGTGCTGATATTATATAATAAAAAGCGAATAAGGTCATGTCATCGCTTTTCCCCCCTCCACTTGTGTTAAATATTTGCTCTGCCAAAAATTCCTTGGAAGTGTTTTTGTGTGTACGAGATGAGATCTCAGAGGTGTTATCAATAAGTTAGAGAGGTTAATGGAAATAATATATAGGAATAAAATACAGCAAATGAGAGTTTTTGTCTTTCATGTGGCTGTGTGGGTGTACAGATCGAGGTGTGGTAGTAAAGTTTATTTGTTTGTGTTTGTGTGTTCTGTATGTGTGCAAGGCGTGTCTGTGGTTCAGGGAGTGTTTTGGTCTGTAAGACGCATGCGTGAGGACTAATGCGTCCTGACAGAACCACTGTGTTTACTATTATCCTAATAGAGATAAAGGTGCATATTTAACATGCACAATTAAGGTTTATTTTATTTAAGTTCATATATTGGAATTTGAATGAGCCCCAAAGGAAGATGAAATAAAACAGCAGGAAGTGAAATTCACTGAACTGAAATTCAACACATGAACTGCATTAGTTTAATACAAGTCTTGTCTCAACACATATAAATAATCACTCAATTAATTTTGAGTAGTTATGCCTATTTATTTCCTGATGCACTGGTTGTTTTAAACTTATTTTAGTACTGTCCAAACGATTCAAATCAGCAATTTTCATTTTGCCAAATAATAAAACTCTTTTCAAATATTTTCCTGTGATGGCAAAGCTGAATTTTCAGCAGCCATTATGCCAGTCTTTAGTGTCACATGATCCTTCAGAAATCTTTCTCATATGCTGATTTGCTGCTCTAGAAATCTTTTGTAACATTATAAATGTCTTTACTGTCACTTTTGAGCAATTGAATGCTTCTTTACTGAATAATACTACTGATTTATTTTGTAAAAATACATATGAATTCAATATAAATTGAAATAAAAAACATTCATTATTAATATCATCTAATGTTTCTGGAAATACCCAGTTGTTGATGTGTTTATGGGTAATTCATAATTAAAAAAGAAGAAGAAAGAAAGAAATGTATCACTAAAACTACACATACAGCAATTGCATGAATGTCTGTGAATCTCATTCCTATTTTCTAATTCTAATTATGCATTCTTTGGCTACTTCAAGACTCAATTCATCTGTAATTGGCTCCACTATTTTATGTTCTTTGACATCTCCAGGGGCTTTACCACCATCCTATCTATCTGACTTGTGAATAACCTCACAAGGGTGATGAAGTGGAACATCCTGGGACTTTATTTTCCAGGATAACATATTATCTTACCAATGGGTGGTAAAGGAAAAGACTATGGTAATGATTCACCAGAGGTATAGTTAATTACCTTTGGGCACCAGTTAGACTTCCTCTCCAAAATGTGTTCTGATGACTCGTCCATTGTAGACGGCATCAACAATGGAGAATGATTTAGAGTACAGGAACTAGTGGGGCCATTTGTATTGTGTGCAAGGACAACTTCAGCTGAATCAGCAAGAAAAAGCAGTTTGTGGTGGATTTCTGCCATGCCAGGGAAGCCCTGAAACACTTTCTGACCACTTCTTTCAACATCTGCCATGAATTCTTAAAAATGTATCTCAATAAATTTGGCAATTGCAAAATAGTGGAAAATTCCAGCACACAGAAGATTGCATTATGTGGAAGTCTTCCTTGTCTTATTTTCAGTGTTGCTTCTGTTTTGTACCTGCATTTGCCCTCAGGTTTTCCAACTTTGTTTTGTAATGTTTTAAAGCCTTAAAATTCACTTCCTTATATCGTTCTCCAGTTTGACTAACAGGCACCTCACCATCCACATTTATTTATGTTAAATAGGAACAGTCTACTTTTTGCTGGTCTGCCGACATATAGCTCACATCCACTTTTTGACTTTTCTGAGCTGTGAAATTTGGAAGACTGGGGGGAATTGTCACATTTTTTTTTCTCTATTTTTTTTTTGTTTATTGTCATTGATTATTTGCAGTGGTTGTTGTTGAATTGTATTGGGTGTTGTATCATTTTGTGAGTTTATTTTTTGTTATTTAATGACTTTTCAGCAAAAAATGTCAATAATAAAATATATTATTATATAATAAAGTATAATCATATGAATGCACATGCAACATGCACCAATAAAAATGTGACATCATGCACCGGTCTTGTCTTAAAGGAATAGTACACCCTAAAATGAACATTTACTCACCCTCAGGCCATTGAAAAGATGTAGATGAGTTTGTTTCTTCTGATTTTTAAAGAAATTTAGTATTACATCACTAATGGATCCTCTGCAGTGAATGGGTGCCGTCAGAATGAGAGTTCAAATATCTTATATAAACATCACAATAATCCACAAGTAATTTAAACAACTCCAGTCCATCAATTAACATCTTGTGAAGTGAAAATCTGTGTGTTTATGATAAACAAATTCCTCAATAAGGCATTTTAACTTTAAACCATCACTTCTTGCCAAAATGCGAGTCCATAATAAAAAGTCAATCTCCTAAATCCTCCAACATATTTGTTTAGAACTGGTTTGAAGATTTTGAAAACTGCTTGTAAATGGTGCATGGATTACTTTTTGTGATGTTTTTATCAGCTGTTTGGACTCTCATTCTGACAACACCCATTCACTGCAGAGGATCCATTGGTGATGTAATGCTAAATTTCTCCAAATGTGCTCCAATGAAGAATCAAACTCATCTACATCTTAGATGGCCTGAGGGTGAGTAAATTCTCAGCAAATCTATTCCTTTAAGTACAAAGGTCACACTTTGCAATGACTAACATAGTGTTGGCCGCATGGACTCTTTTTAGTCTATGTGAGAATTTAGGAAGTAGACTAATATGCTGTGGTACATGCAGTACATTCCCAGTACACTGATGTTACCTTGAAAAGCAGGTGACTGGATTGATTTATGTGTTCATACGTTATGCTTCTTAAAATTGTTATGCCCTTAAACATCAGAACTCTAATCTTTGCCCCAAACGTTTTTCCAAAAGCAGTGTAATGGGTCAGCTGTGCAAAGTGGCAGTGAATCTATGTGTGCTTTGCATAACTCCTATGCTCCCTCTTCCCCATTCCGATCAAACCATCACACGGTGAGTCGGCTTAGTCTACTTGTTCTAACTTAGCTTTGCGTGTGGCTTGTATGTAGTCAATTTGTTGAGATTTCAAAGGACAAATTGAGTATGAAGCAAATATCATTTGAGCACTTGTATGTGATTTAGTTTGTGTGTGTTTCTGTGGTTTTTCAGATGGATTACAGACGTTGTATGTTAAAGGATATAATGTGAAGGTAGGCTAATTCGCCGCAGTGATGGAGGCTCGGCTACATGGGTAACTTTCTTTCATTCTCCATTCTGTGTTATTTTCTTTTTGGCTTGTAATGTATTTTAGTAATGAATCAGAGTTTAAAAAAATTAGTCAATTCTTCAAATATGCTCAACATAACAGTCTGGGTTTTATTTTGTTCTTGCTAGTTACTATGGCAACAGTCTTGAAATTATTTGTGAAAGTGTGAAAAGAAAGTTGAAAGCCATTATGACATTTGATTTCTTTAAGGTTTTTTTTTTTTTTACTTTAATTATGACATTTTTTTCTGTTTCACTGTGAAAGGTCCTAATGAAAAATACTGCAAAGCAGAACTTAACTTTACAGACATTAAAAAAAGTTATTTTTAGTTAGTCAGTAGATTCAATAAAAGGATTATGACAAATTCTTAGTTAGCAAGGCTGCACAGTATATTTACAAGAAAATTTCCTCTACAATTCCACAAACATAAAAAAGTATATATTCTGTTGAAAGAATCATTTAACAAAGAAATAACTTTGATTTAGTTCATTTTGGTCTTCATCTTAGACTAATTTAAACTTAAAGGGATAGTTCACTCAAAAATATTTATTCCTCCTTATGTCGTTCCATAAGTGTATGATATCTTGTGTGGAACACAAGAGGGAAAATTGTAAAGAATGTTCTCAGATCATTGTAGTTGCATGAGGATAGATGCTTTTAAGCATCAAAAAGGGCACAAAAGCAAAAACAGTATTGTGAAAGTTGTCCATGCAACTGCTCTCCTTTAAAATTCATGATAGAAGAATGATGTCCAATCATGAGCATATTGTTGTTTTAAGTTGGATCTTTTCAATGAATTAGTTAATTTCTGAAGTACAGCTCACTGACTCAATGACTGGTCACAATGTTTAATAACTCAAACTAAGCTATTTTATTACTTGGAGTATAGCAAAACATATATGGGCCTCATTTTCTGATACCTTTGCATTCGTATTAAAGCTTAAAAGCTTCAGTACTAAATCATTGTACCTGTAATCTTCATAATTTCACTTTTTTGTAGAAAAATATGGGTTATAATTGTTTTTTTTTTTTTTTTTTTTTTTTTTTTTTTTTTAGTATTCTTTTCAGATATTCAGTGTTCTTGCCTTATTTATGAGACGAAGGTAGTTGATTGTTTGAGAAGTCCTCACTGATATGTTGTCATTCTCACTTTTTATCCATTGAACAACAAACAAAAACATCTCTTATCTCTCTGACCTTCTGTGCTTCTACTTTTTTTCAATCCTATCCACTTTCTCTCTCTTTCTCTGCGTGTGTGTCTGTGGTTTCTGTCACTGTTATCTTCGCTTAGGTCTGTCTGAAACCCAAGTGCTTCTGATGACACATTACCCAAGTGCTGTGCTCTGATAATGCCTAACTCTCCCTCTCTCTCTCTGTTTCTCTCTCTCTCTGCATGTGTGTGTGTGTGTATGTGTGTGTGCATGCATACATTTGTGTGTGAAAGGGAACCCAGAGTGGTGGCTTCCCAGTTTAATAGCGATGTGGTTTAGGGTGGATATGAGAGAACTCAAAACTTATTTTCCACCTTTTGTCTTGAAGAGTTGTGTGTCTGTGCAGAAATGTGTTCAGTTATGGTGCGCAAGTTCAGCTGTTCTGTTTGATGTACTAAAATGTATTTGCTGTTATTTAAATAAATCTAATATGATATATATATATATATATATATATATATATATATATATATATATATATGTGTGTGTGTGTGTGTGTGTGTGTGTGCAAATTACAAATTACACACATACACACACAAGTGCATTAAATATTGTATTTTTATTGTATTTTTACAGTTAGCATAATTTCATTTTCTCATGCTTCTGCCTTTTTCTAAACATCATCAGCATTATTTTTTAACACTTTCCCTTGTATCATCTTCTGTGGCTTTTTTCACACATCCACGCATTGTCATGCACTGTCCATCACTGACAGCCTCTCCTCCACTGTATTGACCCAATCACACAAACACAGAATGAAAAAACATCCAAATCCCTCCCCCCACTGTCCTAAGAGTATATTTCTTTGATATTAATGGGGTATTGTGGAAGGTGTGTGTGTGTAGCTATAGGGGAAGTGACTTGTTGAGTTGTTTTCATTTTGTACTCCAGCTCTCTTACGCTAACCACTGACAAATCGCACACATAAACTACTTCTCCTTTTTTTCTTTTCTTTTGTGTATGTTGTACTCATGTTTGTGTACATGCATGCAACATTATTTGAGAGTATGCACCACATTCACTGTACAAAATGTACTAAAAATACACTCATGTTTCTAATATACTTCATTTTTAATTCTATAGTGGCTACAAAGCTGTATAAAAACTTAAAACTACACATACACAACTTGGAAACCCCCTCATGAGGGGCTGCTGTGTCTAATATCATGAATATTCCCTGATATCATGCATATGAATGTGAGTTGTCTGTTTGTTTTTGTACTTGTGTGTATTTATAGAAGCAGTACTGTTATTTAATGTACCACTATAAAATGAGTGATAATGCTTGAGCAGGTGTTGTGGAATCCCCTGACTGCATTGCACTACACAATTACACACACACACACACTCACCAGGGCTTACATGCACACGCCACACCCCTCTACCACACACACAACTTTGATAAATAGACTATTAAGTGAATTTTAAGTAAGTGAATTACCATTTACTTAGTGGGCTCATCTATGCAACACAGACAGAGTGAAATAATAAATAAAAAATAATGAATAAAAATTCTTGCAAACTTTCTGACATTTTGTAACATAATAAATGTTACATTAATGCAATAAGTATTAATTTCTTTAAAAAAACTGAAAATATTTACTTCAACTTATGGCCAATTTAATGCATCCTTGGTGAATAAAAGTGTTAAATTCTTAAAAAAAAAAAAAAAAAAAAAAAAAAAACTTACATTAAAGTGCATCTTAAAATGCTTTGTTTTCAATTTAAATCACCTGCTATTGTATCTTTTTTGGGGGGATAACTGATTGTAATTTACCACTTGGGGATAATTAATTGTATCTTTTATTTTGATTTTTTCTTCTGATCCCCTTTCATTATATATATAGTCAAATGATAAAATGTTAAAATGTAGAACTGCATTTTAAAACATTGAAAAATGTTGTAATACTTGAAAAAATTTACAAATAAATTGAGGGGGAAAAAATCACCTGATATTTATTTATTATTATTTAGTAATACTTGAAAAATGTACAAATAAAGTGTAACTTGTATTTATTTATGACATATTTTTACAATTCACAATTATTCATACAACTGATGAATATTCAAGTGACATTTATGAAAGTGTTTTTAGGAATGATTCAGAGAAATTCATTTCATGAATGACTGTCATTGAGTTTACATCACAATCGTGACAGCCGGAGTCAAATCAAATGTTGCTATGTTCAGATTCTAAAATATAAGTGGGAATGTGTTTGAAATGGCACATACTACAAAAGGACAGGTCTGTGGAAATCAGTGCTCACTTTTAAACACGACTGAAGAGGAGAAACTGGAAAGACTTGTGACCAACCCGTACTGTCATTTACAGACCAACTTTCACTTTCATTTCACAGTATTCTGAACCAGTTGCATCACTGTAAATATGAAGATCTTGGAAAGAATGAATATAGTGTAACTGAGCGACACGTTTACAGATTTTCAAGCTGGTGATTTCCAGTGACCAATGAAAAGTGGCCTAAATTGTGTGTGTGTGTGTGTGTGTGTGTGCTGCTTCATTTGCTGTCAGGATCATTTAGAGGGTAACAAAAGAGCGGCCAGCAGCCTGGTGTTGGCGGTTCAGGGCAGGGGGTATGTATGCGTGTGTGTGTGTGGCAGGAGTGTGTATCAGGATGAATAATGAGCTCCATTTAGTCTTTTCATTCTGCTCTATTTCACCAGGTGAATGGGGCACAACACACACATACACAAACTGACTTAGCGCGGGAAGCAAGAGGCTGCTTTTTACTTTTTAGCAGCAAAACTACCCCAACCCCCAAACATACACATTTGCACATTTTTCTTTATTCATATGCACCTTTACTGCATTTTAATAACTGTTTTGCCTTATTATGTGTTTGAATAGCTTGGCCTATATGAGCAATATGGATGTATGCAGATTGTTTCCCATAAGGAAATGTTCACTACAAGGATATGTCATCATTTTCAGCAACACCAGCAGTCGCCGAACAGGCCCCTCTGGGCTTTCAGCTTACACAGAAGTGGTAGTTCTAGTTTTGGCCCCTGTGTAAAATCATGTTAGCATGTGGGTGAACTGTAGCCTACATCTGAGTTTGAGTTTTTATATGTATGTAACACATATTATGTATGTAAGTAATTGCCCAATTTTGCATGTGGTTTAATTTTAAGATATTATTACACACACACACACACACACACACACACACACAAAGTAACACATAAATATATATATATATATATATATATATATATATTATTTTTATTTATTTTTTTAAAGGAACAACACTGGACCCCATTGACTTCCACTGTACAGGGAAAAAAATACATTTCTCAAAATGTATTCTATGTTCCACAGGGGGGCAAAAAAATTTAATTAAATATAAAAAAGTGTGTAAATGATAGAATTTGTGCAAATTTCATTGTGCAAATGTCCCTTTAACAAGAAATCAACCACAGAATTGGAGTAATTATTTTCCAAGTACTAAAAACTGTGCATGTATTTTTCAAACTCATAATTTGAGAAGCTGAAAACTGAATTTTAGACAAGCGTATTTTATATTACAGAACATTGATGGGATTTAATGTAAAAGTGTAGTTATTTGATGTTGTTTAATAAGGCTATTGTTAAAACAATGTTTTGTAAGATTTTGATCAGATAAATCACTTAATTTATTTTTATTTTTAAGGGACCGTGTGCAATATAAATGCATTGTACTTGTACAGTGGTTAATTGTCATCTGCAGTCCAATCTGCTCAAGCGTTAATTGTATTCTTGAAGATACAATTATGTCTTCAGATAGTAACATGATTGACAGTTTTACCTTTTAATTGCATAAGCCTTAATAATTGACATTTTAAGATTATCCTTTTAACCTGTAAAGATGTTAACCTTTCATTGTTGAAAACCTGATTATTATGGAATAGTAAAATGAAATAAAAACAATAATATTTAACACACACACATACTTGCAGTTGTGGTTTACGGGGACTCTCCCTAGGCGTAGTGGTTTTTATACTGTACAAACTGTATTTTCTGTCACTCTACACCAAAACCTACCCCATACAGAAAAATACTGGCAGTTTTTGAATTTCATAAAACACTGTTTTGTATGTTTTTTAAGCCTTTTGTTTCATGGGAACACAGGAAGTGTCCTCATAAACCATGTTTATGTTGTAATACCTATGTCATTATACACATCTGTGTCCTCATAAACCATATAAACCAGTCCACACACACACATCATAATATGTTATATTTATATGAAATATGAAACAAAGTTACAGGATTTTTGTTAATGTGTGTAGATGTAGAAAAATGTCTGTATCATCACATTGTAAAATCTGGCATCTGTCAGCTGTTCAATTTTTAATTCATTTTTAAATGTATCTGGGGGACACAATGCCACCCGTTTTGTAGAATGACCTGAATAATTTATAGAGTTCATGTATTTAAACAGTTGGTGTCTCAAATTACAATACTTCTGACATGAACACATTAGTCTCCAAACTGAATAAATTGAACTACACTTTTAAACCTAGAATTTTAATTCCATCGCTAATTCGCTATAGAAGTGCACGCCAATGAAATGCACTGACGACTTGACAGCAAGAAGCTAAATATTTTAGCTGATTTCAGTGATTTTTATTGTTATCTTTGTTTTTCTTGCATCACTTTTGCCCCGTGTTGTAGCTTTTCTCTTTGACCTACTTCTCTTCTATGAACTGTTGTTTTGTGTGTCTGTGTGTACAGTTAATATTGTTTTTCTGTGATTATCAGCCACTGGCACGCTGCTCTATAGGTTTCTGCACTCTCACAAACAAACGATCAAACGAACGCATGCCAACACGGGGCCAAATCTGAGGACAGAGACAGTTTCTTGGGCTAATCACCCTCAGTGCAGCACTCCCTCGCTCAGCCCTCCTCCCTTTATCCTCTTTCTTTTGCTTTTTCTCTCTCGCTTTCTCTTTATCTGATCAATCTGTGTATGTTTCTCTGAGTTTGAGAGAGAGTGTGCCTGAATTCACGTGTCTGGTTGCCAGCGGATCGTTTTGGGCAGGGGTCTGGTCCTGCGTTCTCTCTTCTATTGCTAATAAACCATCTGTCACTTCAATCCCTCGGTGTGTTTGTGTGTGTGTTTATGACTTGGTTTTAGTTTGCTTTTGTTTACACTCATCCTTTATCTTTATCTCACAGTGTTGCCTCATCATTTCAACCTTTACCTTAACAGACAGACATTCACAGCATTTCATCTTCCTCATGTTTCCACTGTTCTCGTAATTCTGTCAGAGATCAAATGCACCTTTATTTCATTAAAATGTGTTTAACTGTTTGAGTCTGTCTACTTTAACATGTTTTGAGCTGCACTGATGTGCACTTGTAGAAGAATATACACTGTTGAGAAGTATAAAGAGTTCAATAGTCAATACGTTTTTTGAAAGAAATTAATGAATTGATACTTGTATTCAGCAAAGATGCATTAAATTGATCAAAAGTGATAGCAAAAACATTTATAATGTTACAAAAGATTTCAGTTGTTTAAAATATCACATAAATGACGTTCTTTAGAACATTCAGTTCAACAATTAATCGTGAAAAATGAATGGGGGCTTTCACAAAAATATTAAGCAGCACAATTGTTTTCAACATTGATAATAATAAATGATTCTTGAGCAGCAAATCAGCAAATGTTAGAATGATTTCTGAAGGATCATGTGACACTGATGACTGGAGTAATGGCAGCTGAAAATTCAGCTTTGTCTCACAGGAATAATAAATCACATTTTAAAATATTTACAAATAGAAAATGGTAACTTTAGGTGATTGTTATTAAAGCCTGGATTATAATGTGCACTTAATTTGTGTGTCATAAAATCATTTTAAAAACAAAAGCATAAAAATTTTAAGTTTTCTGTCTTAAATAAAACAATTGAATTGGTAAGGCTGATTTGCATGCAAAACATACCTCGGATAATAATTTGTATTATATTATTCAGTCTAATAAATGTACTTTGAAAAGCATCATCTATGATTATTACTAAAAGGGTAGTCCGCCCAAAAATGAAAATTCTGTCATCATTTATTCATTCTTATGTTGTTGCAAACCTGTATGACCTTGTTTCTTCTTTGCAACAAAAAAAAGAACATTTTGCATACTGTGTTGTTCCCTCTTTTCCATACAAATGAATGTGAACCAGAGCATTCAAGCTTCAAAAGTGCATTAAAAGTATCAAAAAAGTTGTCCATAGGACTCTATATATACGCACTATATACCTTGTCTTCTGAAGCCATATGTAAGATTTGTGTGAGAAACAGACCAGACTGTAAGTTTCATTCATCCTCCCCTTAAGGAAGTTTATCATTTGAGAAATGCTGCCAGCAGATCTTTGATTCAATATGAGTTTGAAATCAAGAATCAGATCATTCCGATAATGAACAATTCATTCAGATGGGTTTTGTGAACTGGATTAACAGATTCATTGAAAGTGTCTGATACAAATGGATGATTTGTCTCTCATGAACTTTTAACTTGTCTTGTAGGGTGGATGTCAAGATTTTACTCCGATATGTTCATTGCACAAAGAATTTTACACTTTTTGGAGAACTGGCCCTTTAGTGGTGTTAAGGGTCTTAATAGAACATTAATTTGACACATACGTACGAATATAAACAAATGTGTTGTTGTTTATTAGTTGGAAACTCTGAACAGTCTTGGCGGTATGTTTTGATATGTAGTAGATTAAAGTTGCAGTTATGAAATGAGTTAAATCCATATGACAGTAATTGATTGATTGAATACATGTGTGTTGAAATGTGAGAAAACGTATATAAAATTGTTTTCAAAAATAACTGAACACTGAGGAAGGTCCTGCATGACTGAAATGATTGTTGTGGTTTTTAAATGCACTTTATACACATTAATGAAGTATTTCAGCATGTAATCCTTTTTTGGATATGCAGTAAAATTAATTGCAAGTTTTACACACTTTGGAAGAATTTATAACTTGGTCTGAAAAGTATGTATACACACACAAACACACACACACACACACACACACACACACACACACACACACACACACACACACACACACAACTTTAAACATATTTAACAGTAAGTAATTGTTGACATTATCTCCATGATCAATCATAAGAATGTTTTTCCCTTTTTCCCACATAAAACTGCTGTTTGTGGTTTGGATTATGTTACTTTTTTTTTCTTTTTTTTAATTTGTAATTATTTGTCATTACTGCAGCATCATAAATGGGCAGTAATGTGAACTTTTATTTTTTTAATTAATGTTCGGGTTGCAAATTTTGTGACAGTCTGCTAGGTTTTTCCACACAAACACTTAGACTCATCATAGACTTATCATGGTGGCTCAGAGACATTGTACCTGCCAGTGGAACAGGGAGTGGCTACTTGGCCTGACCACAGAGGAAATCAGCCTATTGTAATCTTCCCAGTGGGTATGTGCGCGCATGTGTGTGTGTTTCTTGTGTTTGGGTGGGTAAGTCAGAAAAGAGTGAGCTAGAGAATGAGAGAGAGTGTGAAAGTGAAAAAATAAGGAAAATGGCGCTGCTGCAACATCCGGCTAATAATTTATTGTGACAGGTTGAACGAACTGAATTTATGTGCCAATCTACTTGCGACACAGAGATGCCTTGTTGAACACAGAGAGGAAAAGGAGCTCTGACTCAACCGAGAGATATGAAAAAATGCCAGAGTTATTCTTGCCACCTCATGTCAACTAGTATCCTACAAACTCACATACAAATCAGTTCAAATTGGAGACATAAATGAATGCAAGGTTCTAATTGCTTTGCGTAAAGTCTTTGGTTTTGTATGTCAATGGCACAGAAGGTGGAGTTTGCATTGAGGTGCCTGTTCATGTTTGTGTCTGCTTTGATTGTGTCATAATGTAAACTAACCATTGACAGGTAAATTGGTCAGAGCTGACTTTAACTGCAGTGACCATCATGAAAATAATCTCACAAACTGCCTTGATGACACTACGCCTTTAACCCTGGCTAGAATCAACACTAGGCTCATTAGTAGTTATAATTTAGTAATATTGTGATGGAGCTGTTATGGATTTTCCTAAAGATATCATTGTGGTATATTATCAGTTCTGATGTATGCAAATTATTCAGTGACTTTTAGGGTGGTTGATTTTTTGTTTTTTTAAGCAGTTTATATAGGTAATTTCCAGCACAGTATGTTGAGGTTCATCTCACAAACTCAAACCCAAATAGTATTTTTAGGTCCTTTATAGCACAGTTAGCAAAAAGTTAACTCTTGTTTTTAAACAAAGATTTAAACCAAATGTGTAAAACACACTTTAATTATATAATGTATTTATCAATTTAAATATTTACATTTTCAAAACTTTTGGGCTTGGCAATATTTTTTTATTTAATTGCTTATGTCACCAAGGCTGCATTTATTTGTTCAAAAATACAGTAAAAACAGTAATATTGTGAAATGTTAATATATTTTGAAATGTAATTTATTTCTGTGATGGCAAAGCTAAATATTCACACGATTCTTCAGAAATCATTCTAATACACAGTATCAGTGTTTCAACAAAACAGTTGTAGTGCTTATATTCTAAAGTTGTCAGGATTCTTTGATGAATACTTGAAACAGAAACCTTTTGTAACTTTTGTAATAAGTGTCTTTACTGTCACTTTTGATAAATTTAATGCATCCTTGCTGAATTAAAATATTAATTTCTTTCAAAAAGATTTTGAACAGCTTACATAAAATATTTCAATATTTAACAATTAAACAAAAAAATAAAAAAATAATACAAATATTAAAAAATAATAATATAATATAATATAATATAATATAATATAATATAATATAATATAATATAATATAATATAATATAATATAATATAATATAATATAATATAATAAACTTTTGTAGTTACTAATGTTGGAAAATGCTGTTGAAATTTTCATGGGTAATATGAACAAAACACTTTTACAAAAATATTAAGTGTGGGGGTCAGATCTTCCCTTCCAACCCCCCTGTAATTTGCACCCTTGATTCTGATTGGACGGCTACAGAGACATACGTGATGTCATTATTGAGTTCGGAAACGTTCCACACACCATGTTTCCAACACAAAGGTCACACATTCGGAGGGTGTGTGTGTGTGTATGAGTGGAAGGAACTCTTTGCACCTGTGTTTTTGGTGTCACTTTGGGGTGGTAGTACACCCCCCACCAGCACTACCACATCATCTTTCATTCTTTCATTCTTTCTTTCTCTCTCTCTCTCTCTGTGTCTCTCTCTCTCTCTCTCTCTCTCTCTCAGACAGAGAGCAGGTGTGTGGGGTTTTGGGGGGCTGTGCTCCTGTTCTGAAAGTCTGCTTGTGTCTCTTCATTGACAGGCCTTTCCGTTCCTATAACCCACAGCATTCACACGCACACAAACACACATTTAGTGAACAGATGCTTGCACAAAAGAACATCAGCTGACACACTAGCAAAACACTTTTTAGACAGTAATTCTCTGTTTCTCCTCTCATCTCCCCCTCTTTTCACCTCACTTTCCCCTTTTGGGCATCCTCTTTAAACGTGTACTGTTTTAACTAAAAAACTTTTAGGTGATTGAAAATAATAAGGTGCTGTGATCATCATCACGTCTTTCTGTCAGAAAACCACCCTATTTTGCACACATATCTTTTTTACAGTACATCAACGTTATGGGTGGTTGAAAGTTGTGATATTATTCTAGTGTACTGAACCATGAATAGCTCCCAAGTGCTTCTCTAGCACTGTATCCGTGTATATTTGGCATCTCTGGTGTGTTTTTGGGTTAAATGTGGATGTGGGGAGGCCAGCGAGCAGGTGGTCAGGATGATGTGAGAGCTGGGCAGCTGTAAATTTAGGTCCTGGTCTGATCCAGGCCTCCGCCTTCAACAGCCACACAGGAAAAGCAATATCCTCAAGAGACTCAAACAGAGTTTCTACACCACAAACATGCACATATAAATGTTCAAATGCTAGTATACAACCCTTTATGTTCTTTTTTTTAAACTTCATTTTCTCACCCGCACTGACACACACACACACAAAGTGTGGGAGCATCTGTTAGGGCTCGAGTTGGAAAGTGTTTCCATCAGTGTGAAGCCCTGGGGGACTGACAGCTCTCTACAAAACACCTCGCTTAAAGATCTCAAATTCACCCTCAAAAACAGTCAACACACCCATATGAACAAATAGAATATGTATCTAATGTGGTCTAATGTGTGTGTGATGGTGTGTGTTGGCATTCAGGGAAAGCATTCCTAAGATAGCCTGAGAGAATACAGTTGGTGGCATTTGCATATCTCTTACTACAAACCCTGATAAAGAGTTAATAGGTCATTCCAGATTCTCTCCATTTATACTCAGCCTTTATCATTTCTTTCCTGTGTTACGAGCTACACAGAACCATTTGAATACTATACAATTGTAGCTATCTCACTGGCGCAAGTGTTTGAGTAAATACTGAGTACGGCACTTGTTGAGATGGCTTAATGGTCTATGGAAAATGGCTGTCTTAATTTATGTGGTGTGTGGTGTTGTTTATTCAAGAGAATTAAAGGGATACTCCATCCCAAAATGAAAATTTTTGTCATTAATCACTTACCCCCATGTCGTTCCAAACGACATCCGTAAAAGCTTCATTCGTCTTTGAAACACAATTTAAGATATTTTGGATGAAAACCGGTAGGCTTGAGACTGTCCCATAGACTGTCAAATAAATAACAGTGTCAAGGTCCAGGGAAGTATAAAAAAGCATCGTCAGAATAGTCCATCTGCCATCGGGGTTCAACCGTAACATTATGAAGCGACGAGAATACTTTTTGTACATGAACGAAACAAAAATAACGACTTTATTCAACAATTCCTCTCCTCTGTGTCTCTCCAAATCAGAATAGCGCCATTTTGACAAATCTGACTAGTACGCAGGCAGCGTACGCTGTTCTGTATCTGCCGCGTCACAAAAATATGATTTTTATGTGTATTTACGCTGTGGTTTGAAAGCAAACAATGCATAGGCGCAGCGCGGCTGACACAGATGAGCGAGACGATGCTTTTCATATTTTCCTGGACCTTGACACTGTTATTTATTTGGCAGTCTATGGGACAGTCTCAAGCCTCGCTGTTTTTTCTTTTTTTATCCAAAATATCTTAAATTGTGTTCTGAAGATTAACGAAGCTTTTACAGGTTTGGAACGACATGGGGGTAAGTGATTAATGACAAAATTTTCATTTTGCGTTGGAGTAACCCTTTAAGGTCAAATGATTCATCATATTTACAGCGGCCTCAAAAAGTTATAAGATACACTTTGTCTCAGGTAGGCCACACTTAAAAATTTATGAATGTCTTTGGATTTTTTTATTTAAAAAATCTAACTTGAAAATCAAGTGGCATTTATTTAAAAAGCCATAGACACTTTTTTGTGTTGCATTTTATTACAAAAAAAAATTGCATTCATGTAAAAATAAAAAAAAGTTGCATTCATGTAAAAATAAAAAAAGGTTGGTTCCACTTTTTTAAGGTGTCCTTGTTGTGTTGTTATTATTATAAGTAATATATATATATAGTAATATATATATTTGCAAACTGACTTCATACACTAAAAAGACTTGTCTTTTTAGGGGTCAGTGTATAGCATTTCATTAAAATAAATTAATTAAATAATAAAAATCAATTGCTATTTTAGGGTTATATGAGAGGTTTTAATTTGATCTACTGACATCTGTGTAAGTGAATATATTTTATGACACACTGAAGAACATGCTTTTTAAACACAATGACTTTAGCAATTATGTTTTCAAAGTGGAAAAGAAACCAGTAAGCCAGAGGTATTTTTTTTTTCAAAACACACTTTATTTACAATGCAGTTCTAAAAGTTTGTATAAAAAACATATGAAAAGTTCATAATCAGTGTAAAAAAAAGTGTTTGTACTTGAAGCTAATACAAAAAGGCAGCGAATAACAAAAACGTTATTGCTAAATGCTTTTGATTGGACACTGCAATCTTAGTATCAAAGGCTGATTGTAATATCAAAAACAAGCCAACTAGGTATAAAAGCAACAATCATTTCAGTGTTTCAAAAAACTAGAAATACCAATGTAAATCTGATAACAAATTGACACACAAAAGTGTTTATGAAAACATGATCAAGAAATGTTTTATCATCTCAAAGGCAAATTTATGACCATTTAAACTCTTGATTTTTTTTAAATGCTTGGTAAACCTTGTTTTTCCTGTTTAGCAAATACAAAAACTGAAAAAAAAAGAAAAAAAAAAACACTTTTTGTTCTGTTGAAATCTCTGCATAGTTGATCTAAAACCTGAAATAGTGCTAATACAGTTAAAGCTTGATGTTGTGGATTCGATCTTGAAAGCTTTTGAAATGGCAACACTACTAAACTGTCAGAGCACCTCTGTACACTAGATATATCACCTAAATCCTACATCAGGCAAACTTGAATTTTCAAACTTGGCAAAGTCATTTTTAGGCATTGGGCGCAATTAGTTTTGGCCAGGAATACATAGCAGTGCTGTTAGGCATTTGGTTAGGTATTGAAATACATATGATCTCTGCAAGGGCAGTTCTGTCGGACACCCACAAATCTTGTCTAGTTTTGGGTGTATGATTTTGATAATGCTAGGAGGACACACACTCCTTACAATTAACACACATTAGCGATTAAGAAGTGAGCAATACTGGGGTCAAACACTGGCAAAGGCGCCCACCGTAGTTAATTATTATTCTTAATACAAAATAATAATAAAATTACTGCAAATTGTTCCTTATATTAAAATCCATAAAATTAGAACCCACATAGAGAATTCATTTCCCATATATAATACAAAATATATAATACAATAATATTAAATTGCAATAATAAAAAAAAAGGTAGAAAAACAACATAAAAAATGTCTTTGGTTGCTTGAATTCAAATGACGGCACAGCTTAAACATTGGCGACTAACATCGACTGTGCAGTCTACAAAATGGCTTTTAGCCTCTCCCAAATAATGTACCATAAGTGTAGGAGTGTTCCTCTTTTACTTCTTTTCAGAATGATTGTCTTCTTTCACTCTCCCCCCATCTTCTTCCCTTTCTATATTTGTCTCTGTCTCATTCTGTCTGTCTCTTTACATGACCAGTGCTCGTGAAGAATAATTGCTGAGGTATTTGTGCGTGGCTTCAGTGGGCATCGTCTGCTCTTCCGTCTTCCCACAAAGCACCTGTTCCCATGTGCTCAACTGCTGAGAGAGAGAGAAGAAGAGATAGAGAGAGAGAGAAAGAGAGAGGGAGTTAAGATGGAGAGAAGTAAAAAAAAAGACAAAGATGAGGTTTAATGTAAAGCCTACACTTCTGTATCATAACTTCACAATTTTATGGTGCAATTCAGCTCCTGGAGTCATAAAGTTGATATGTGCTACTACAAAAGGAGCAATTAAGTTTCATTTAAAAAAGTTAAGTATAAAAAAAAAAACATTCATTTTCCAAATTTGTATCTAGATGCTTTCTGATGGTCAAATATTACATATTCATTATTAATGCAATGAACTACACTTGTTGTTACATCCACTAAACATCATGTCCAAATACATTTTAGATGAGTATATAAGGGCATCATGATAGTAGATGTGGTACCTGCAGAGGGCTTCCCATGGGTCTGCGGGGCAGCTGGGCGGCTTTGTGTCCATCCTCAGTTTTCTCTGCGTTTGGAAGCATCAGCACAGAGCTAGTCAACAGATCCTATAGACCCCACAGAGAAAAGAGCCGTCAAATATCAACATAATTCTGAGAAACAACATTAACTGTGGCATAAACATTCATATACAGGAGATATCAAGATACTCACAGGCATGTCGTGGGCGGAGCCACTGGAAGGGAACAGCTGGGTGTGGAGATCTTGCCCCTCCCATTGCAGACAAGCTGAATCCACCTATAGATCCGAATCCATAAGATCCAATTACACCATGCATAATTTACTGTATATTACTTCCATAATCCTGCGTATAATATCTAATGTCTAATTCACACACCCACTCTTACACACATAGATAAGACAAGTTTGACTGCATACTGATATTACTAACAAATTCAAATAACAACGTACAGACAAGAAGCGTTTACATTTCAGCTATTTGAATATCACGTTGAGACGTATTCAAATGAAGCGGCCCACATTAGCCCAAACTGACCTCCTGTTTGATCTTCTTTAGGGGGGGCGGGTCTAGATGCACCGCCCCAATGCTGATCTCACACTCCTGAGGCTCCTGTTTAATAGCACCAACCACTCCAGAGTCCAGTGAAGGACTGTGGGCCTGGAACCAGAATAGAGTCTTGAACAAAATATTCCAAACTAGTGATGCACTATATATCGGTTACTGGCCAATATTAAAGGCTTGGATATTGGATATTGAATTGTGCATGCTCATTTTCTAACTCTAACTTCTAAAGTTAATTTTTAAATGCAATACACTAAATAATATAATTAATATAAATAAATAATAATGTTAAATCTTTAGCAAATCTTAAAAATTAATATTTTTTGTACTGTACAATAATGTTGTGAATGTGTAGCATTTAAAATAGTTGAATTTTGTTATTAGTTTTTATTTTAAATGTTACATAAAACCGTATAGAATTTTAAATCATCCATAGCATGAAATATAATATAATAATAAATATATATAATAAAATAAAATATATATACATAAATATAAGAATTATAGAAAAATATAAATTATATTTTTTATTTAATATATAATTCATGTAATTTACCCTTTTATGTAATTTTTCTGTAAACTGATGTAATTTAGTCTCACCCTCTTCAATGGTCCGTATTTGGTGTCTTGCATTGTCAGTGTGGATTTGAATGGAGTAGGTGTGCGAGGAGAGCACTCCATGATGGAACGCCTCAGGTTTGGGGTCCTGAACCTGAAACGGAATGCACATATCACATTAATCTCATTAAGTCTCAATCATTTAATTTAACTTGTGATTTTGCTTCATATGTGTATGGGAAACTTCTTTATAAATCATATCACAAAGAACACAATTATAAATGCAGAAAATACTGGAATGGACCCTTACAGTTCATTTTCCTTCTGAGGCCGAAGAGCAAGGTCTTGCTGCAGTGCTTTCTGGGAGCAGACATGGGAGGGCGTGACAGGTAAGTTTTGACTGTTTGAATCTGGGCTTACGGATGCATTAAAGAACTGCAAAAGATGAAAAAGAAGACAACAGTCAGATATTGAATTGGAAACCACATACTCAATATTCAGAGGTGTAGGAGGAGGACCTCTAAATGGGGTCAAAATCAGCATAAATTATATTTCAAAAACTGAGTTTCACATATGAGTGTCAGAACACAGTAAACACCATCTCTAGGCTAAAAGCATTATGGTAGCATGATGTTATGTTACTGCATGATCAGAACAACACTAGCATGTAGTGAAATTTGAGGAAATTAAAAAGTGACTGCATGCTTAAAATTGTATGTCATTGGACATTTCATTGGACATTTCTTTCAATTTCTCCCTGGTAATCAAGAAAACAACAACATTCTTTCATGCACAATACTGAGCTGAACCCTAATGATTTCTGATGTTTAGTCAGATGCTGTCTCAATTACATAGTGTTTGACATTAGGAATCTAATTTACTAAAAATTAAAAAATAAGACAAGCAAAATCAACAATGCCACTTATTAAAAACTCATTCTAAAGAGATAAAATGAGTTAGGGCGTCATAATAGTGTAGCACTAAGAGCTGATGTACTGTAATACACTCTAATATCTTTTCCTTAGCACACACTTTATGACCCTTAAAACACTCAAGGGCCCTATAAATGTGGGTTATGTTTGGTGACGTGACTTTTAGATGAATCCTACGCATATTGACTAATGCAGACTGATTTGTATTAGTGTGAAAAGATTGATTCAGGGTGATCAGTTAATCAATGATTGAGGTATTAGGTGACTGACTGATTATGGTAGAGCGTTTTCAGGCTACCTGAGTGGGAGAAAAAGGCAGATGTCTGGTGGCTGAATATTTAGGTGAAGAGCAAAGAAATGTGAGGGCACTGCTGTCATCGCTGTGGGTGGGTGAACCCTGACTGGATTGAGCCTCCATTTTAGGAAACCTCCTATCAGAGTGTATGTTGGCCCAGATAGATGGGGCCTGAGAAGACGAGATCACATGAGGACACCGAGGGTGACAGGTAGCTAAACGCTGGCTATTAGCTGACCATTCCTTTTAGATCTAATATAGGATACTTTCATGGTCTCTTACCGAATCAATAGCATCAATAAACTCTGGTAAAGTGGAGCTGGCGTCATTGTTTGGGCTGTTTGTGTTGCCATGGGCGCTTTCTTCTGGAAGGCATCCCTGCTCTAGGGATGGAGCTGGGACTGAAACCAACACACCGACTGAGCTGTCCGTCAAAGAGCCTCGGTTCCACCCACCGTAGCCACTCATGGAGATCTGTGAGAGAGGGCAGGAAAACTGTTCAGAGAGAGAAGCTCTGTGGGCATATTAAGCAAAATAAAGAGAGGGATGCATGCAGGAAGAATGGTCAGAAAGAAAGGGAACTTGTCGAGTTGAATGATGTGAAGTGCTGGGAGGGGGTTCGGAGTTGCACAAGGAGTTAAACAGAGCTTGTGGTGTGATAAGGCACAATTGCATCATTTCGCCAAGCAGTTAGAATGTGAAATAGACCCCCAGATGCTTCCTCCAATTAATCACACACACACACACACACACGCACGCTTACTGGTAGTGCCTGCTGTCCCTTCAGCTCGTTTTCTGTTGACATCAAGAGCATCTCAATCTCCTTCACCCTCTTTTCTTTCTCGGGGTCCTCTTCGCTGTAGTGTCTCTATATCACAGGATTCAAAACAGAGCAAAGTGAACTAAACTTAGTCTATTCCTCTAATTTAATCAGAGTTGTGATAGTGAAATGAATACAATTATATTCAAAAAAATGTTGTATTGTTTGCTGGATTCAACACGAAAACATACTGCACAAGTGTAGTTTGATTCACAAATAAATGAGATGATTATTTGTATGATTTAATCAAAAAACTCTGTTATATACTGTAATTTTAATTTAATGCATCCATGCTGAATAAAAGTAATTTCAGTGTTATTTGCACTTGGGTTACCTGGATAGCAGCAGTGCCATGCTGAGGAATGTTCATGATGTTCAACTGAACAGCAAGTGGAAATGGCACCTAAACACAAGAGAAACAAAAGGTATCAATTACCAACTGAGAAACAGCATTCATGCAAATCACTGTTTTAACTTTAACTCTATGGCTAACAATGCTATTATTTTAACAGGTAAACATTTGTGAGATAAGGTTGCTCATACCCGTTGTGAGTCAGACAGTAGTGAGTAGTATGGATACTGATTGCTCATGGAAGAGGCAGGCATAGATGTATTGGTCGGTGTCTGATTGTAGTTCAGGAGGTGAGATTTAGCGTAGCTGTTATTTAGCAGAGTGGGGCTGACTTTAGCTGCGTGCTGCAGGTAGCCTTCCTGCTCGACTTTCCGCCGCATAGTGGAGTTCCAGTGGTTCTTTATGGCATTATCAGTTCTGATGACAAGAACATAATATTAGATTGTTACTATCACATACAAATACATAGAATATTGTTTTTAAGTACCATTTCTTTACCTGCCCGGAAGTAGCTTGGCAATCTCAGCCCATCGGTTTCCAAGTTTCTCATGCGCCTGGTAGATGATCTGATCTTCCTCCTCAGTCCAGGAAGTCTTCTTCACCTCAGGGTTCAAGTGGTTGTGCCAGCGCTCTCTACATTGTTTCCCAATCCGCCCCTTTAAGTGTTTTGCAATCACAGACCAACGTTTGGGGCCATACTTCTGAACCAACTCGATCACCTGAGACAGAAAGAGAAAAAAGAAAACCATAAGTGAAGTTAAAAGTGCGGGAAAAGGACGGTACGCAGAAATAATTAAAAGAGGGGATGTATTACAGCCCAGCACAAACCCATAGAGAAAGGGAACTAACATTGCATAAGTGTTTTAGGATTGCACACAGATATAGTAAGTGGTATTACACTGAATATCTGCAAAATACACCTGCTAATGACTTCTGCTGGGTCATAAAAATGACGATAAATAGAGAAACACCTGGTCCCACCAGTTAATCATCACAATACAACACCCACTTAATGGATTTTTATTTTCTCCCATAACATTCTCCTGGTTGCATGCGGATTGGTGGGTTTTGTAACTGCAATCCTGTGGCTTTATTTTGGTTATCTGAGGTAACATATTGGTTGTGGTATGGTTATTTTGTGTCAAATTGTAGATGTCTTACCCGTTGGTCTTCTTCTTTAGTCCATGGTCCTTTGATAAGTTCAGGGTTGAGAACTTTCTGCCAACGATGCTGACACTGAACATCTGTGCGATTCTGTGACACACACACACACAATTACAGTAAGGTAATAGAGAATGGAAACTAATTTTAGGTTGTCAATGTGGTGTGTACTTTGAATCAGAGTAAATTGTGTTTAATATGAGTGCAATGTTCTGCACATGAGATCCCAGGTGTTTCAGAAACACCACAGAGTGAATCAGAAATGAAACAACTTTAGTTTCTGATTCTTGTTCATGTTTTGAGACTGATGCAAGGAAATCTATATCTAGAAGTAGATGATTTTTGACTGCATGAATCTCGTAGTTACGTGTGTATGTGTACTGTTTCTTTTTGTGCCTGAGAAATTTTATACATTTGTATGTGAACATATGTTTCTACCTGAATGCACATTTGTGTGTGTGTGTGTGTGTGTGTGTGTGTGTTTGTACATCCGTGTGTGCATGCAGGTGCACAGTGGATTCTGAAACCCTGCCATACCCCCCCCCCCCCACCCCACCATTTGACTCTGTTCCAAACTAGGCCAACCAATGAGGAATACCCAATTATGCAAAATCCTCCAAAACGTGCACACTCTTCTACAGTACCTGATCCTTTGGCTATTCACATGCAAATGCACAAATAAAAAACACCACACCTAACATAACCTAACTTAACCCCCTAAAGCCTAAATACACAAGCCACATACATGGACGCACACTTAAACAATCATAGACACAAACACACACTCACAGGCAGAAAGCTGGCTATGACTTTCCAGTCTTCAGAACCATGATGCTCTACCAGCCTCTTCAACTTCTCATCCTGTAAAAAAAAAAAAGTCACAACACTGTAGCATTATATACATAACCAATTAAATGATGCATTGTTAAACAAACAAACAAACAATAAATAAATAATGTTGACATTAAACAATAAATAATGAAAAGTGCATGAAAAATAAAGGGTTATCAGTTAAACTAAATGTAAATACAGTACGGTTAATTTGTTAATGAATACACAGGATACAATATCAAAGAAAAACAACCAGAACATGTTTACAAAATATTTGAGTGTCAAGAATTGGGCAAAAACTGGGCAAAAATCTAAAACTTGGTGGGTGCAAGATCCACTCTGAATTATATATTAGAATATATATTAGAAAAAATATAAAATACATATAATGTTTTAATGTTTCTTTTATATATATATATATATATATATATATATATATATATTCAAAATTTATTTGTAATTATTAATTTGCAATAATAAAAATTAATTAATGATTACTTAAATTTATTTCAGTTTTTTTTAAATATGGACCAGAGGGTTAGATTAAAAAAAACTAACACTCAAAGAAAGCCAGGCAATGGGTAGCATACCTCCTCACGGGTCCAGCGTGTCTTGCCGAGGTGGCGTTTTCCTGTCTTGGCATGAGGACCATCATAGTCATGATCATAAATCTCCACATCATCATCATCTTCGTCGCTACTGTAAACACTGGAGGGGGGAGAAAATGATAGATTGTGAGATAACAAGAGTAGAGTATGGGTGGGGGGGGGGTGTAAATAATGAAACCGCAAAAGCAAACATAAATGATGATGAAAAAAGAAATAAGGGAGTGGGGGACAGGAAAGAAGACAGGAGCAGATAGTCATGCACATGTTAGATATGTGCTATTGACATATAAAAAACACCCTTTCACCCCCATATGTCTATCATGCGTTATAGAAAAATTAGGCGATAACACAGTCAACACAAAACTAGAGTTGATGAACCAGTACAGCCGGCAGGTTAGGGTGCAGGGGGACACACTCAGAGAAACCTGTTCTGATGTTTTTGGTTTCCACAGAAACAGTGAGCGTGTGTGTGGACTGGCACTGTTTCATGATGGGAAGCGTGTTCAGACCTGCACAGGTACTGTCAAAACCATCTCACCTGGCCGGCTCTTGGCCAATCAGGATGGAGCACAAGCAGACGTGGAGAACAATGTTCTCCTAGCCTTTGCCACAGGTGTATGTGTGTTTATGTACTTTTAAACCTGACTTTTATCCTTAATGCCCGTGCTTAAAACAAAAGATTAAGATGATTGCTAACTTACTTGACTACAAGTATTTAACTGGAAATGTAAAGCTCAAAACGTACCTAGCTCACTGAAATAAAAAAAGACAGTCAAATAGATAGTTTCATTTTAGTGTGCATTTAGGGTTGCTGACTAACTATACATGTGAATTTAAATTTTTGTCAAAATAGTCAAGCTGTGGCTGAAACCATATTCAGAGGAGTTTTTTTTAAATATCAGTCTAAGTTTATCGCTATCATCTTATGTGACCAATGCAACAAATGCCTCATTCTTAACCTGTTCTCTGAGTTTGTTAAAAAAAATGTCAGTATTTATTACAAAAGCATATGCTTATGAGCTGCATGATAGCTCTAACTTAAATGGAGAGTGCATGCAAAATGAACATTATGTCGTCACTTTTTTCTTTCATCCCGTCTAATATTTCTTCAAATAGAAATATTACGAAGGATGACAGCCGCTGTCACCATTCACTTTCAATGCATGAAAAAAAAAAGATGCAGTAAAAGTGAATGGTTACGGATCTGTCAGACCCCGTTCTCCCTAAATCTCTTTTTTTTACGTCCGACGCAAAAACGAGTTTGTAACAACATCAGAGTGAGTAAATTATGCCAAAATTTCATTTTTGGGTGAACTATCACTTTAAGACCATAATACTAGCTATTCCAAATCCGACAACTGTTAGGCGGATTTAGAAAATTCAGTGAATATAATCCATCCGGTTTACATATAATCTCAAAATTAATCCAGACGTTATAATGCTGAACTACTTCCATAAAAAAAAACTCGTGAACAGTTACAAAAATAACACGTGAACAAGCCGAGATGTTTCTGCAATCGCCCGCTATTTTTCAACCACACTAAATGTTACGTCGCCGCTGACATTGTGCCTCTCGTCCATTGTTTCTGAATCATAATGAGTGTGTATTTTTTGGGGGAAGTACCGAATCTAACAGTAACCTGTCCAGCGGACTCGCGCGCGCACGGTGAATGAATGAAAATTTAAATGAACACGAGCGCGAGACCACCGCGCGAGCGGGCAGCGCACATGCCATCCACCTGTTCGGCGCAACCAGAAGAAATTGTTCCGGGGAGAGATGGGTGCGTTTGTTAAAGTGCCACTAAATACAAGCGCTCCACTGCTGAGCATGCATTTAGTAAGTGTAATGTTGTCAGGACGAACTGTCAAGTCTTGTGTCTAAATGTGCGCGTGTGGCTGTGGAGCGCAGTCTCGTCATATAAAGGAAACACACGCGCTCATCAAAGTTCTCATCAAAATGCATAACTCTTAAAACTCACCTGTGTTTGTGCCTCCTCGCCATCCTGCTGCTCAAGAGGAGGGTAGAGCTGATGATGAGTGCGCGCGGCTCAAGTGTGCTGAAGTGCAGTGCTGTCAGCTCCTCTTCGAGGAGGAAGTGCCGATATTAAGCTCTCTACGGAGTGTGCGATATTGTAAACAGATCCATCAGACCAAGCTAGGGCTGCCTCTCCCTCCCGCTAAATTTGGCGCCTCGGGTTCTGCGCAAGCGCACAACGGCTCTACTATTCAGACACTAGAGCGCCTTTTGAGGGAGAGGTCCGCGCTAATCGTCCACTGTTGTACTTTTGGAACAATTATATTGTGTTTTTCGAGGTAAAAGACAGGGAGGGGTGGCAGCGAGTTTGTCAGAGGACAATGTGGACTCTGAGCGGGATTGAAAGTTTGGCAAACAGGGGGAAACAGAGCGTGAGGGGTCCGCGGGCATCCTCTCTCGGTTTAGTTTCTGCGGTACTGAGGCTGTGCTGTAGTGAGTGACGGAATCGTGAAGACATTTCGCTGTTCGATTCTCTTGATGATGAAATACTGTGAAAAAATATTATTAAAAAACATTTTTATCTTGTTTGCCAAATGATAAGATCGTTTCAGAGTATAACAAATAATTTAACAAAATTCTTTCAGACCGTATTCCCTGTGAACCCTGATTTACCAGACACTTTAGAAGCACCACAAATGCAAATCTGTAAATAATACTAACTGTATTTAAAAAAAACCCAAAAGAACACGTGATCACATTTTATTCATTTCTATAAAATGCCACTAATTATGGCTTTTAAAAAACTTAAAATGTGTATCTTTAACACGTTGTCATATGGACAACAAGCCATTAACTTTGATTAATTTGACTTGATTGATCGAAGACTCACGAGACTTTACGATGCTTTAGATTTCCAGTGGGACATGAGGATAGCAACCGATTCATTGTTTTTGATTCAGCCCGATTCGTTTGGGACTCCGACATCGGGGCGACGTATGTGTTGATTCCCTAAAAAGAACCGACTCTTAAGAGTCATTTGCCATTTGCACAATTTTCCTGTGTTTCGAAGTGCAGAAAACACTGCCATTGTATTTCTGTGATGTATTTGAGTAATTTCAGAGTATTTTAGTGAATATAAGCGAATACATGTTTTAGATCCATCGCATCATTCGACTGCGGCACTTTCTGAAGTTCCCAATCATAAGATGCAGGTGTTCAGTTATGGAAAGCCAATTACCTAGAAAACAGCTTGATATTTTATTCGTTCGACTTCTCTCGCTTTCATTGGGTAACAATACTTTCGCTTTTTCTTTTCCAGAAATGCACCACCTCTGGGTCGCTAATAATTTCATTTAGCGTCAGGATATAAATTACAGAATTCATATGGCACATTTTGGTACTGAAAGTCATGGTCAGGTTATTTGTCTGAATGGAAAAGTAGTGCACACCTTGATTAAGTTCTCCGACATTTCCAACCTGTTGCCATGTGATAGTCTGCGTAATTGCATAATCATCGAGGATGGTAACTAGCAAACTCACTCTGTCACACACCTCTTCTTGAGGCTTGTGGTCTGTGTTTTGTTTTATAGGTTGTCTGCTCATTGCGCTCACTTGGTTGGCATATTGTGACCGTCACTTATCATATCGGTCAGCGCAAGCCATTGTTTCTGACCACTGACGCTCACGTGCTCAGCAGAGCTCGTAGGTCGTGAACGCGCCTCTGTTGTGTCTGCGCGCTTGCTGAGAGCGCTCATCCATCCATTCCACTGCAAAACAAGGAGGGGGTTACTGCGGGGGTGCTTCATTAAAAGTGAAAACACTTACACAGTCGCCATTTTATTTTGGTAGTCTACTTCCCTATGAGGTAGCAGGTGGTTTATGACTACACAACAGATCAAAACTACAATATGTCACTATTTGCAGTGGTGTCATACAACTATAATAGCCACACCTAAAGGTGTATAAATTACATTGTGTAGATAACCTAACACCAAACCCAGCAGAATCAAAAAACTACCTTCACAATAATTTGATTCATATTGTTCACATTATAAGTCAAAACATTTGCAAAAGTGCCAAGATTGACCAAAAAGAATGAACTATTCTGGAAAACTGCAATAAATTCCAACAACTGAAGAGTATTATTTTATTCATATGTTATTATAATATTATTATTAATATCATCATCATTACTATTGCAGTTAGAAATGAAATATAGCATTAATAGAAAAGCATTGCTCATCTGTAAGGCCCTATGACATAACTGTAACTAACCGGATGATTCATCGCGCTGTACCACTCACTCCAACCCTTTTGTCCTCCACTAAAACACATGTCTGAGGCTCATGAATTGTGCCTAAAAACATCAAATTCACAAGGAGGATCACTTAATGTGAATGCATCTGCGTGATTATGTTAAAGTGCACAGTTTTCCATTGCAGCATGTTTGTGACCTCAAAATGTTTGTGAGTCAGTCTGAAAACAGACACCACAGACTACAGACTTAATGATATGTGAGACTGACTTGTGTTTAAGGCTTCATTAAAATGATGAATGTTATTTCTATCCCTCCCATGTATCCTTGTCATTTTGATACCTAGCAGGGCCGTCCTTAGCTGATGCGGGGCCCGGTGTGAGGTAGGGAACTGGGCCTTCCTCGGTTGGGGGGGATGGGTGGTGTTTCCCCTCGGTCCATTCCCTGTGGGGCCCCCTCAAGCACGGGGCCTGGTGCGACCGCACCAGTTGCACACCCCTAAGTACGGCCCTGATACCCAGCCACCAACACAACCTGTGGGTAACACTTTTTAGAAAAGTGCAGTGAATGAAACATCCCTCACCTCATGCACATACCACAATGAAGGTGAATCATGGTTCAGTCAAATGTTTATGTCCTGTTTTGTATTCTGCTAGTTGCTACCTTAGTTTAGTTTCCTTGTCAACAACAGCAAGAAAACACAAAGTAATTATGCATATGTGTCATTCATTGAATCTCTTTTTCCAACACTCTAATGACAATTCGCAACTAGTTTACGTTTTTGCAAACTGGTGGCTGATTTATATGGATTTGTGCAATCACATTTATACGTTTTCATTCAGACTCACACAACTGATGGTTAGGTTTAGGCATGGACCTTCATTGGTATGTTTTTTTTATCACATCGCATAAATTCAAACAATATCACTACCTTGTAAAATATTTTTTATTAAAAAAAAATTTTTTTTTGGAGATTGGGTTGCTTTTTCTTCACATGGAAAATCCCCTCACACCCATGCCATGCATTGAAACTCTTTTTCCATCAGACTCTCATGGCAATTCATTACTATTTTACATTTTGTCCGAATTGATAGCTTATTCGTATGACTTCGCACAATCTCATTCCTACATTTTCGTACAGTGTGCTTACACCCACTGACGTAATGGGGTAGGGGTGGACCTTCATGCTTACATTTTTTACTAAAACCATGAATCACATCGTACAAATTTAAACAAAATTGCTGATTTCAAATTGTTGGCTAATGACTGAAACTGATGGCTAATTCACATGAATTCTTTCATACATTTTCATACAATTTGCTTATGCCCCACTCCTGGTTAGGTATAGGGGTGAACCTTCATGCTTTCATTTTTTCCCATTAAAAAAAGTACATTGCATGAAATCACCACCTAATGAAATAGTTGAGATTGAGTTGCTTATTATGCACATGGAAAGAACCCCTCCCACACATGTCTAAGTAACCCACTCTGTAGACTTGATATATCTGGGTCACTCTAAGAAAGCATGAAGCATCTGTATATCTGCAGTGCTGAGTGTGTTTTTAAACTAAATTTAGACATGTTCTCAAAGTTCTAAATGTCATGCAGATGTGAATGAAACCTATTTAGTTCAAACACTATGAGATTAGTGACTGTGGTTAAATCTCTCTCATTATGTCTCTGTAACTACCTGCTGTACAGCTCATTCATACATTACCTCAGTTTTCCTGACTTGTAAGACATTAAATGGTAATCAAAATAATTTACCATAACTATAACTCCTATATCCTCTCCTTTATATTTTTATAATTCACATTATGTTTCCTATAGCCCAGTGTGAACAATCATTTAGGAGGTATGAACTGGGAACTAAGCTGATTTTCCTCCACAGTTTTAGGGTCATTATTAAGTACTGAAACTGAAAGATCAAGATCCTAAAAATCTGATACAGCCGAGAGGAGGAGGAAGATTGAAGGTGGTTTCCAGGAGCAGGTTTTGCAGCTGCTGAGTCTTGTGTTCCAAGGACAGATAAACCTGACTGGGGATTTTTTCTCCACTTGGGCAGCTGTATGGAGGTTAAAAGACCAATTAAACACATGACAATAAGTGAAACATATACACATTAAAGACAGGCTACTTATGTCTGGAAAACCCATTGTCAGTGGTTCCCCAACTGTCATGCAACTGTAAAATTAATCTTGTCATAAATTTTGTTTTACATAGGCTACACAATGTCAGTGTTTTAAGTAATGTTTGATTTATAAAGGCTCAATAATTCACATTGTAGAACAAAAAGTCTATTTTTGTCACTTTGCAAAGTTTACAGCAGACATATATTTATATCTGTCTAAATATTTTCTTATTCTCAAAATGAAAACGTACAAAACGTAACATTTTAACTATAATATCCGTCTAAATTCTAGTTATAAAATTATTGCTTTCCATAAAAACATAACTGTTTAATCTCAAATCTCCTTCGTACAGTTTTAGAGGCTTTTAGAACTCTAAATTTCAATTTGCTTTTGCAGCCCGCGTATTTTCTCACTGCGCATGCGCGCCTCTGTTCCTGCTGGCCGTCAACATGGCTGCACAGACGTATGTCTGAACTTTACCCTAACAACTGATTTCTTGCCTCGTTTACTGTGTTCACGTGAAAGAACGCCGTCGAACAAAAAATGTCCCGTCACAGGAATGTCCGAGGTTATAACTACGACGAAGGTATATTGGGGGAATATGATATTTAACCGCTTTTATGTAAGGAGGCCTGTATGATTGCTAACTAAGTTAGCTGGTTTATTTATCCAGCGTTCATTGCTGCAGTTTATGACAGACTAGTTACTGTCCTGCCACTGTTTCAGATGGTAACAGCTGTACTGTGCACCTGATAACGAGTTCTGTGCTTTTAAACTCATATAGTAGTATCTAGTAAATAGTAAACACAGCCAACACTTAACGTTACATTACATCTTGCTTTTATATTTCTTTATATATACTTTATATCTATCTCTAGCTTATATAAGACTAATAACAACTGGTTTCTTTTTCTTCTTAGGATTCATAAATTTACTCTTTTTTTTTTTTTAACCCTGTATTGTGCTTTTTGACTGCCAGTTTTATTGATAACTCCTCTTAGAACTAAGCAAAGCTTTTTTTGGCCCCATCAATGCTTTTCTGTTTGTTGATGCATCAGGATTACTTTAACTAACTAGGAATATAACAGAATTGTCTCTATTTTGTCCTTGTTCATAGACTTTGAGGATGATGACATGTACGGGCAGTCAGTGGAAGATGACTACTGCATCTCTCCTGCCACTGGTTTGTGTTTAGTATTAAATAAATGTATAATTTTGAGGGCACAGTCATTTAGATAAGTCATAAGTAATGTAATTTATATTTTTAATTTGAAGATTGTTTAATTATCATCTGCATATCTTTTTGGCAATATTTGCTTGATTAAATTGATAGATTTGGTTTGAACCCAGTAATCTATGAATTTTACTGGCTGTGTATGTAAAGTATTACCCATTGCAATGCCATTTGCCATTTTTTTAATCCTTTCACATGTTGAATCATTAACTGTATAATAAGGATAAAGTTAACTTTTGTCTGTTATGATGTTTTTGGATTCATGTTTTTCATAGCCGCACAGTTTATCTATTCACGTCAAGACTCGAGGCAGGCTCGACACGTAGAGACCCTGGAAGAGGCAGAATATGAGGAGGAGGAAGAGGAGATGCCCACCTCTGACACTGTTGCAAGCACACTAGACCCACTACAGCAAGGTACACACTGACTTTATGGGTTAAGATGGTCACCTAGTGGTCTAGTTGGCTAGTAAGTTTATCTAGTTTTTATATTTTCAATATTTTTAATAGTAGAGCTTTAAAGGATATATAGAGAGAATATGAATATAGTGACAAAAAAGTGAAAGTGACGTGACATACAGCCAAGTATGGTGACCCATACTCAGAATTCGTGCTCTGCATTTAACCCATCCAAAGTGCACACACACCGTGAACACACACCCGGACCAGTATAGAGAGATATATAGAGAATATTAATATAGAAATGCCACTTCTCAGAGGATTTTAGAGGGCAGACAGTCTAAAAGATAGACCTATTGCTACTATAGAGTTCCAGAATGAAGTTTAGTTAAAGTTTATTGACATCAAGACTAGAGATGTATCAACCAATAATCGGTAGCGGCTGATAAAAGCAATTTTTTAAATTATTTGCCATCGGCTGATTCTGAACAATGATCAGAGCCGATTATATGCTGTCAATAAAAAATGTGTCAGACTGCAACTCATACTTTGTGTGAATAAAAACCTCACTGTTGAATTTTGGACTGTCAGAATTAACGTGACTACATTAACTGTTAAAAATAGCAACAATAAAGCAGGCTCTATTTGACCCTATGACACCCGTAATTAAAGCCAGGGTTGCCAGATTTGCAGATTTTCTCAACACCAAACATTATTTGGTGCCATTTTGACACTTTTAAATTTGACGTGACGGATCGCTGTAGCACCTCAGTTCAAGCAGAAGCACAGAGTGTGAGCCTCTTCCACTTTAATAAGTTATAGCTCAAAATAAACATGAACGAGCATCAGAAGGTATGTTGAAAGATACAGTATAGCTTACCAAAATGTATCCTGTCTAATGTAATCATTCAATCAGTGTTTCAGCTGCGGAAAGGAAGGTATGTTGAAAGATACAGTATAGCTTACCAAAATGTATCCTGTCTAATGTAATCATTCAACTACTACACGGAGCTTTTTTACTTAGAATTATATATGTATGTCTGAATAAATCTGGCATGAAGACAGACTGTGTGCAAATGAGTTGCAAACAGACATTTTAATTTTATTTGAGTGTAAATATGATATCTGAAAATAAATAGCAGTTGAATATAATAGCCCTGTTGCTAATTTTAACCTTTAGTATATGTGCCAAATGATGGGGTTCCCTGTGTAGTTAACAGCATCGGTAAGAAGAGATTTTTTTCCTTAAGAAAATCAAACTGTCGTTATCAGCAGATATCATTTTGAATAATCTACTATCGGTTTTGGCAGAGAAATTCAGTATCGGTGCATCTCTAATCAAGACAATCACATGCATATTTTCTGCTGTGTATAATGCTCTTGTTAGTATATGTAATTTAAAGTGAATGATGATGTGACATGTAGCCAATTATGGAATTTGTGCTCTGCAGTCAAAATAGTTAAATGTTATTACAATTTAATATATTTTATTATGTAATGTAATTATTCCTGTGGTAGCTAAACTGAATTTTCAGCGGCCATTACTTTGACAGTCTTTAGTGTCACATGATCCTCAGAAATCATTCTAATATGCTGATTTGCTGCTCTAGAAACATCTATTTTTATTATCAATGTTGAAAACAGTTGTTGTGCTCAATATGTTTTGTGGAACCTTAAATAAATTTATGGGGGATTTTGATGAATAAAAAGTTTAAAAGGACAGCATCTTATCTTAGTGTAGTTTTGCACATTCCTAGATGGCTTTGTGTGCACATAAACAGTTGTGTTAAGAAATGTTAACATATTCTGCTGGGAATGTTTTTTATCAGTTGTCCTTATTGTCCTGTTTGTTTGTGTTTGGACAGGTCGGTTGTATTCTTGTTTGGATCAGATGAGAGCCGTGCTGGGAGATTCAATTCCAGACTCCACATTAACTCAGGCAGCTCTGAAATATGACTGTGACCCTCAAAGAGCCCTTGATTTTATTCTAACTGAGGAGAACACCAATACACACGCCCCTCCAGCCAGAATCAACTCACAGCCCGAGCCTATCACCACAGCTGCACCACAGAAAGGTACACATACACACCCTTCCACCCAAAACCAATACACATCACCAAATAAAACAACCCTACACACCAGAATACTCAGTGTTACTTCCACTTATAAATGTGTTCTATTATGAATTTTAATCTAAAATGAAAATGAAAACCACTTCAAGACCACAGATAGAAAAAAAAAAACCCCACAAAGTTGGCCTGAGGTCTTAGGGGGAATACTAAATTCCAGGTTTTTTCCAAAACTGGGGAGAACCTAAAATATTTTTCAGTCTTGGAGGCTATAAATAAATAATAATCATAATAATAATACATTAAAATAATTTAAAAGATACTATGACTAATAAGACTCATACAAATATTAACTAATATTATTTTTATTATTATGTGTATAAATGAAACGTAAATCACTGATGTCCTTAATTTTAAAGTGTATAATGTATTGCCTTTTTCTTGCTTTCTCTGTGGTCTCGGCCAACCAATGAAATTCGATCACCTTCCTCATCCTCTCTGTTGCACTCTTTGACTACGATTGGCCCTCGTAAGGAGGAGCCTTATTTCCTTCATCACACAATAGTACTAAGACTGTATCGAGTGCACGTTCATGCAAACGAAACAGCAATCAATCTTACAACCTCAGTGATCTGTTAGCCATGCCTGACCCAAACAAGTCCATACCTGCTGCTCTGAATCCTCCCCCTGGTCTGGGAAGTTTGGGAAAAGACCATTTAAAAGTGGTTTCGAGTCAGAATTTGGTTAGTGATGGTGGGCAGTCTACTTTAGGACAAAGTTCACTGGCCCAACTAATAGCTGTGCATGAACAGAAGTGTACAAATGTTCCTCCACTAATTCCCTCCACTGGTCTCTCATTGGATAACACAGTTCCCCTCACTACTAGTCCTTTTGGTTCTTTTCTTGGTCCTGCTGCCCCACTTTCTACAATGCTTTCTCAGGGTCCTAGTGTCCCACCTATTTCCGGTTTGTCTGTTGGCTCTGGTGCGACTCTCTCTTCTGGTCTCGTTTTGGGCACATCTGTCCCAGCTGGTCTGGGTGTGACATCTTCATCTCTTTTAACCTGTTCTCTCAGTAGTCTAGCGCTGCAGGATTCCAAGCCATCCGCCCCTCTTCCTGTCTCGTTAGGAAGTTTGAGCTCTGTCCTGCAAAGCAGTGGACTGTCGGGAGTACCTGGGCAAGCAAAGAGCTCTGGAAGCCTTTCATTGGCTGAGCTGATCCAGGAGCATCAGGACAACAGTCCCAAACTCTATGACAGTTTGCCAGGACTCCAAAACGCGCATAATTCACATACAACTTGTCCTCAAAACATTCAAAACCTTATCCGAACATCTGATGCAAATGCTTCTCCTGGATTTTCAGAGGCACCATCCCTGTCCGTCCTCATGTCCCAACACCAAGCGTCACTTGGGCCGCAACTCCCAACATGCACTGCATCACTTAAGAGTGAAAATGGGTCTAATCAAGCATCAAACAAATCTGCAGCAGCTGTACATAAGCCCCGCCCACTAAGCTTAAATCAGAGCGTCGATCTTAGCGCACTCATGTCCCAAACATCTCCCGATGGTGGCTCACCAACCCTGTTGAGTTTTTCCCACATCTCTGCTAGTCAGAAAAAACGTGTATTTGCTAAACCGTCGATTTTTGCATTAGCGATGTGTGTGCGTGTGAGAAACGAGAAAAGTCAGCGCAATAGAGCGACTCATAATGCTTTCTTATACAGCAGACAGATGGAGAGAGTGAAAGAACGAGTGCAGTGTCCACCTCTTCATCACATCACCCCGTTTTCTTTCGACACACCCTCTCCGGATGACATAGTCAAAGCGAATCAGAGAAAAGCTTTTACTCGAGACTGACTTGTCCAGTTTCTTTCTTTTTTTAGCACCTTTTTCAGTGCATTTTTAACATCTCCCAAAAATCAGTCGGAACTCTTTGGGTTTTGCAGCTAAGGTTTATTTTATGTTTTACACGCCACAGCCACAATTTTTGCCATAATCCATAGGAGCAAGGCTATATTGAGAAGCTGTCAGACTGAATGGTGAATAGTAATGTATATAGAATGAACTGAATAGATTAGTGTTCGTTATTTTAGGAAATATGAAATTTCAGATGTTAATCATAAGTCAGCACTCAGATGGTTTGTACATTTGAGCCTTGAAATTATTAAAAGCACTGAGACTGCTGTTTTATATCATTGCCCATATAATACTGTATACTTTTGTATTTTCTAATTTTTTGTGTTTATTTATAGCTAACGTTACACTGGAAAGTTAAAAATTGCTTTTCTTTTTTTGTCCGAAACATCACAACCTCAGATAGTGATTTAGTATTAATTTTAAAGTCTTTCATATTTTCAATTTTTCATGTCAATTTTCAGATTTTCAGACTTTTTAAAATGATTAAGCTAAATTTATATTTTTGTACTTATGTAGTTTTATGACATTTTGACAAATTATGCTTACATTCTTACATAAAAAAAGAAAAGAAAAGAAAATACATAGTAGGAGCATAGAACAATGCAAAAATACAGGAAAAAAACAACAGATTCTCTCTACAGCTGTTTTGCTGCCTTTTAAAATGAGGTGCAGTGCTGGTTTACCACCAACACAGAAAGAGGGAAGACATTTGGGTTTGGGGGACACCTGGAATTTTTCCTATTACGTGTTAGACACTCAGCACTGTAAAAGTGCATTTTAGTTACTATAATAAAAGTTCAATACACGTTTTCATATTTTTTTCAATTCAGTTTTGTTTATTTGCTTGCATTTTTAATTTGTTTTAAAGCACTAATGTACATATGTGACTGCTGTGGCCATGAAGTTTTGTATATATTCTGAAATAAAGATTTTCCAGTTTCATTTCTGAGATTGATGTTGAGATGTTTGTGGGGCTGGAGGGGAACATGATGTGTGTTTTGAGGCTGAGCTTGTTTTTTTGCTTACTTTAAAGGGTGTGTTAGCTTGTGGTGTTTATCACTTACATTGTGTCTGCTTGACTGTGTATGTACACGCATATGTACATATAAAACAGAGCATCTTTGTGGCCACATAAAGATGTTAACACACCCAGAGCACATTAGAAGAGATTTGCCAAAGGCTTTGCTTTCATTGTGGTAGACCATCCACCACGGGAGATGATACACACATGCACAGATCTGAAGATGGTCTGAAAGCACACACACACTCGCCATGCACATTTAAGCTTTATTTCCTCGTTTCACACTGACCTGGTCTCCAAAAGCAGTTTAATCCTGATAATCATTTGAAAAGAGGGTGTTGATTGGGATTATTGGTGAATTAGATTTAGCTAAGCCTAAATAAACTGAAAGAATCAATTAAGAGACATTTCTTTTTTAACATTTAATAACTGACAGTTTTTGTTGGGTTTTTATATGTCTATATTAAATGTAAGGGTTAATTATTAGTGTTTTTTTTTTTTAGATTTAATTATTATCTTAAAGGGGTCATATGATGCGATTTCAAGTTTTCCTTTCTCTTTGGAGTGTTACAAGCTGTTCGTGAATAGATAAGATCCCTAAAGTTGCAAAGACTAAAGTCTCAAACCCAAAGAGATATTATTTATAAAAGTTGAGACTCGTCCACTCCCTCCTAAAACGCCTCATTTGAACATGCCCCCACATGTCTATGTCACTGTGTAGGAAGATTTGCATAACACCGCCCAAATGTTCACGCAAAGAAAGGAGGAGTAACTTTGATTCTCGCTGTAGTATTGTTGCTGCCGCTGCCATGTTGTGGGTTGCTGTGTTTTTCGTTGTGAAACCAAACTACTTTGTTTGGGCTTCCAAAAGAGGACACAACTAGAAGTCAGTGGTTACGTTTTATTTACAACACTGTTCCAGAACAGTTCAAACCAAATATTCGTGTGTGAGCAACACATTTAACGGAGGCCTGTTTCCTGAACCTACAATGCCAGCTGTTCTGACTCACAACCTGTAAGTATGTTTTCATATTTAAAGAATTTGCCACTGATGATTCAAATGTGATTTTTGAGCAGTGTAGAGTAGCGGTTGCTTTTATTGTTTATGCGTGGTGATACGCAACGCGTAAAAAGACAATATAAGTCATTATAATCCATAATTATGTCCCCACTGGATGCAAGAAATGCCTCGTTTGTAATGGGTTTCATTGTTTTTGTCTCGTCGCGTTGGGACACAGCACCACAGTATGGTAAGGGGCGTAACATTTCTGTCACACGCTTGAGGTATTCGGCCAGTCACAACGCACTGGATAGCTGGCCAATCAGAGCAAACCTCGCTTTTCAGAATGATGAGCTTTGTAAAAATCACAGTGTTTCTAAAAAGGCGGGGCATAGAGGAGCAACAAAAATGTAAATTATATGGAAAATGTGTTTTTTTTTTAACTTTAAACCACATAAACACGTTGCATTACACAAAATGCACCAAATAATATTCTTTTTAGCAAGATCATATGACCCCTTTAAAGATCCAGAAAATTCTAAAATGAACTCATCATTTACTCCCATTGCTCTGCAGAACACAAAATACATCATTTTGAAGTGTTCAACTATTTTTGTCCATACAATGATACTCAGTAGGGTCCAAAAATTGTCTTTCATTTTATGAAGAAAAAAAAAAAAAAATAATATCAGAATATTTAGCATCATACGGGTTTGGAACAACGTGACGGTGAGTAAATTATACGTTTCTTTTGTTTGAACCTTTTAAATATTAAACTTTGATGTGTAACCTTTCCTGCACAGTTTGGGTCACACATGAATGGTACCTCAGATCTTGCAGTTTGAGGAAAGGTGTGTTTTTAAATTTCTATCAAAAATCATACTTATGCATCTCCTAGACAATTAAACTGTTGAAAATCCCCTAGACTTAAATGAAAGGAGGGACCTGTGCCATATCTAGAGATTAGAATATCTTGTTGATGGGCTCTTTTGACTTGGAACAGTAAGCAGCAACCTTATAACCTCTTTGAATATCCTTGGCAACTTTCTTACAACTCCTTGGCAAACACCTGGAAAACTCTAGCACAACGATGGCTCTGAAGTTTTGCATGAGCAATGTCCACTGTTTTCTTCAGAACATGTAAAAATCCTGTTTTACTGTTAGGGTGCTTTGAGTGCACACAGTTTTTATCTTTCTTTCTCACGTGTTCTTGTTAACTCTCTGTTTGCCAAGCCAAGCGTGGGTGAAAGCCTGCGTTTGAAAACATGGTGCATTTCACCTTTCACACTTGCTGTCTTTCACTCCGTTTTTGCAAATTCTATCTCTTTGCCTTCTGACCACCTCAAGTCATCTATCCCTTTTTCCCCCTTTGTTTTCTCTGCCTTCTTTTGCCACCCACACAGGAAAGAGTGACTGGTTCACAGCTGGCCCTGCTACTGCTCTTTGACGTTTTCTCCCTTTTTTGCACTTTGTGGCTTTTGCAGAAATGGTAATATGTCATTGCGCCTGTGCTGCGAGACATGCAGCACTACATAGATTGGTCAGAGCGAGAACGAGAGAGCTTATTGACCCTATTTGAGAGTGTCATTAAAGATCATTTGTAGCTAGTTTTCTCTCTATCTGTCACACTGTTTCTTGTTTTCACATACTTTGTTCTCCCTTGAATCGTGTCAGTAGAACTAGAGATTATTTTACCCTATTAGACTGGAGACCTGTACATGCTTCATGTACATTAATCTATATACCTATTTAATTCAGCTCAAAGTAAGAATTAGAATTTCCAATTAGGTTTATTAGTGGTGTTTGCCAAGTTAGGCATCATGATTGGAGTCACAGATTTGAAAGCACCCCAAACACTAGCAATTAAGCTTTGGCACGCAATTCGTCCTGAGCAGTTTGTGTTACTGAGATGATACCTCAAGTCTTGTGGCTTGTTGCTTACTTTTCTGAATGATCAGTGTGGTGTGTGTTTGTTTGTTTGTTTGTTTATTTATTTATTTATTTATATTTCACATGGCGGATGATAACATGGCTGTTTTTTTAATTTGGTAAAGTAATTAACTAAGTAGCAAAACTAAAATCGATTCCTAGAGCCAAAGCAACCACCTAGCAACACCCTTGCAGCCTCCCAGAATATCCTATATGGAACATAGCAACAAGCTAAAAACATCTATGAAAACCTTCGCAATCACTTAGCAATGGCTTTTGACTACATAGAATACCCATTCAAGGGTGTGTTTCCCAAAAGCATCATTAACCAACTAAGGTTGCAACCAAGGTCTGTTGAACTCTGTTGGTAACAATGGAACTTGTAAGCATAGTTGCTTTTGGGAAATGCACCCCAGATTAAGAAAGCCTTAGCAACAACCTAATCCTTTTAACTCTCACGGAGACCCATTGAAGTGTTTAGCAACTTGCTAACAACCCCAGTGTCATTTATATAACTATTATATTATTATTATTGTTAATAAGCTTTTAGTTTTAGTTTTAGTTTTTTTTTTAGTTTTTTTTAATTGTATGTACTTTTGTCATTTTATTTTTTATTTCTATATCAATTTAGTTTAAATTGATATTTCTAATAGTTTCATCTAATATTTTTTTATTTGTAACTTTTTTTTAATGGATGAAATTCATTTTTAAAGGGGTCATATGATACGATTTCATGTTTTCCTTTCTCTTTGGAGCATTACAAGCTGTTTGTGCATAGATAAGATCCCTAAAGTTGCAAAGACTAAAGTCTCAAACCCAAAGAGATATTCTTTATAAAAGAAGCCTTCCTAAAACGGCTCATTTAAATATGCCCCCACATGTCTACGTCACTGTGTGGGAAGATTTGCATAACACTGCCTAAATGTATACGAGGGCGTGATTTTTATTCTTGCTGTAGTATTGGTGCTGCCGCCAGTGCCATTTCCTGGAGATGCTGTGTTTGGTTGTGAAAGCAAAACTACTTTGTTTGGGCTTCCAAAAGAGGACACAACTAGAAATCAGTGGTTAAGTTGTATTTACAACACTATTCCTGAACAGTTCAAACCAAATATTATGTGTGTGCAGTGCATTTTATGGAGGACTATTCCCTGAACCTGGGAGAGTAGCCTCCAATGCCAGCTGTTTTTATAAAGTGGGGCAATTCCAACTTTGCAAGGACAGTCTGGCATTTCTAACTTACAGCCTGTAAGTATGTTTTCATATTTAAAGAATTTGCCACTGACAATTCAAACACAAGTTTTGAGCAGTGTAAAGCACAGCACATGTTGTTTGTCATTTCTCTGATTGCAACAGGACGCGTAAAAACAGTATAAATCATTATAATCAATAATTATGTCCCCACTGGATGCAACAAATGCCTCGTTTTATAATGGGTTTTAATGTTTTTGTCTCGTCGCGCCGGATGGGTTTTTCTGTTTTTGTTTAGTCAACCCTCTGCATTGCATGAGTAAATCACTCGCATATGCAACTAAATCTTCATTCTGGCGACTAAATGATGTCTAATATTAGCCAATGGCTAATAAATTCTCCGATTTTACTCGCCAGTGTGTTAGTTGGAGGCTAAGTATAATTTTAGCGCATATATATTTTCACTCGCGAGTGCTCTCTGACTGAGGGTTTTCAGAGTTTCACAATTTGTCAGGCGATCTGTGATATTTCTCAGTTCATCTCAATGGATGCGCAGTGCACCTGTATTTAAAGTACCGTAAACTCTAGTGTAAAGGCGCACAAATTGCCGTCGCTTTCTCTCACACACGGAGAGAGAGAGAGTGAATTGACACGCTACATTTAAACAATATTCTTTGTTGTATTTTCCTGTCAAAATAAATAGGCGTTCCTATGGAAGTCTTCAGCTTTTAAGAATAGCCGGGTTTTCCGGTAGTGGGTGGAGTTAATGCACAAACGGCAATCTCATTGGCTGACGCGCACCTATTATCGTCCCTATTTTGATTTCAGCAAATCAGTTCGCGTGAACACACAAAACCTGATTAATATTCATGAATCCAGCAGCTCATTAAACCTTAGTAATCCTTAGTGTATTTTATAGTTCTTATTATTAGAATTCGTATCATTATTATCCTATCAGTATTTTTGTTAGGTTTTTTTCCCCCCAAATTTTTTTTTTTTTTTTTTTTAACAGAAACACTGAATGAATAAAAAAGCACCATCACCAGTTCAGTTAAAATGTTCAGTTAAAATTAGTAATATGCATTCAAACATGGTTATCAAGTTTATTTCTAACTGCTAAAGGTTCTATTATAAAGCTTGACTGACTGATGTTAATAGTGTACTTTCAGATATTTAAAAAACTGTGCCATTTTTCAAATATATATCTATCTCAGTCTGGCAAGTAAACTAAAATATTTACTAGCCATTGGCGATTCAATTGCCAAGGTGTCCGTAGAGGGTTGTTGGGGCGTAACATTTTCGTCACACGCTTGAGGTATTTGGCCAATCACAGCACACTGTATAGCTGGCCAATCAGCATACACCTTGCTTCTCAGAATGATGAACTTTGTGTACATTATGTACATGTGCATTATGTGGAAAATAAAGTTTTTTTGAACTTTAAACTGCATAAACACATTGCATTAAACCAAATACACAAAATAATGTTCTTTTTAGCAAGATCATATGACCTTTTTAATAATTGTAGTTTAAAATAACAACACTGAATTACTCAGATTCAAAAAATGTTATAAACGACCTAGTTACTGTCCTGAACACCCTAGCTATTAGCATTGTGCTAAAATTCACTCACAATGCCTAGCTTCACCCTAGCATCATGGTAGGGCAATTAGGGCAATGCATTTAATGATGCAATTGCATTTACAGTTTCTTTGGAAACTAAAAAGTATTGCTAGGTTGTTACAATCTATTTTTAAGTAGTATTTTAAAGATGGAGGTGTTGAAGATTTCCCATTCGTGCAGACTTTTAGGCCTTTGTCAACCTTTGCCCTTCCCTGTTTATGAAAGAGTTTAATTAAGAACCGTGTGGGATGCATCTGAGTGCGTCATGTTCATGTATTTTTTTTTTCAGCAGGTGTGTACCAAATGGCCAAGGCTGTATGTGAGAAAATCTGTAATAGCGTGTGAGATGTCATTGTGAATTGAGGATATTTGAATGGCAGTAGTGAGGTGAGTGTACGGGGGTTCCCCTATAGTTATGGGACAGCAGTGCTACACTCAACCCAATAAAATAACTGATATGGAAAAGAAGGGGATGAAAGATAACCTGAAGAGAATATTATGTAGGTTGTAAATGTTTTGGAAAGTAGACCGTTCCTCCTTGGGTTTTTGCATGGGTTAATTGTCCTGTTTCTTTCCAGGACTTGTTACACTAGTGCCCCCTACTGAAACAAAAATATGTCCAACACATTTGATTTGGCTTTCCAGACCTCGTTAGTTAGACACTCTTTAGTTTTTTCTTTAGTTAGTGTGTTATTATGGAATACAACTGTTTTGTACTTTTTTCTTTTGTACTTTTATTTAGATTTTTTTATTATTATTTTATTGCTTTATTTCTTGCATTTTGTTACTGTGATTCTACCTTGGTTGTTCTGATGTATTTGGTTTATAATGTAATTATAATGTAACGGGGTGTGAGGGATAGCAGGTAGTTCACTGATCTAGAAAGATGGAGTAAGAACAGAGTGAGAGATGTGTGTACAGTCACTGACAGCGAGTAAGTGAGATGGCAGATAATCAGGTGGGATCATGTCTCACTGGTGTTTGAATAGTCCTGGATCCGTTTCTCTAGGAAGAACACATTTACATATCCTGAAGGGTGTGTGGCTCAGGTGTTTTTTTTTTTTGTTTGTTTGTTTTTGTACTACCTGTATAGAATTTTTCTACCTGTTTTTATTGTCATCATAGTTGAGTAATGCTCTTTTGAACAACATCAGACACAGAGTCTGAGTCAACAATGCTTTATTGACACGATAGCTAACATTTACAATATTTCCAGAGTGTATTCATAGTAAGTACTCAGTAAGGTAAAGTAAATGTATAAATGATATGTATGTAGGAAATACAAAAAAAAAAAAAAAAATGGAATTCATCAGGAGTGAATTTAAATAGTGAATGTGGCTTAAGGAAAGTATTAATAATAAATGCTTTTAAAGTAATAATGGTTTGGTGATGCATGTTAACTGTTGCTCACATCAAATATTTTTTTTTTTTTTTTTTTTTTTTATTGACCACCAGAAAATGCAAATGAAAAAAATGGCAGCATTTTATTTATTTTTTTGTATTTGTTGGTTGTATTTTATTTATGTGTTTATTTATTTTTTAAACTTGTATTTGCTGTTCTAACTGCAATTTATGTTGTGTTGGAGCTCTTTGTCAGAATTTGGCAGCACAGAGCGTTCTGGCGGGTGTGTGAGGAGATATGTTGTGTGGGTGTGGTTTGTGTGTAAAGTGTTGCTGAGTGTATGAATGTGTGTGTTCAGATGAGAGATATTTTGTGGGTGTGGCTGAGTGTGTGTGTGTGTGTGAGAGAGAGAGCAGGTGAACAGATATCTACATTCCCCAGCACTTCCTGTCCCTGTAACAGGTGTGTGTGTTGGTGTGTGTGTGTGTTTTATTGTCGCCTTGAGCTCTGTGTGTGTAAAGTCCATTCCAGTGTGGCCATTCAAACTCAAAAACTTCTGGGGATTTGTATGGTGGTTATTTTTATATAATTACTAACATTAGTTTATATAACAATGCAAAAACATGTACATTCTCACGTTATGATACCTTAAAAATGATTAAGATCAATGTTTTTTTCCCCAAGGTGAGTCAGACGCAAATTCTCTAGAAATTCAAAGTTGTTTTTTCCCTGTTGCTTCTTTCCATCAAAACTTTATATATATATCTATATATATACTCTCATATTTTTCTTCTCATCCTTTTTGTTCTTGGGGGTTAGAGGTGGCATTATTTTAGCACATTAACCCTCTGTGTGCTGGAAGTGCACAGTCAGTGTGGGAGTACGAGTGACGTGCCGGAGTTAACCCTTTCCTGGCCATAGCGTTCGCTGCTCAGTAAGAGATGACTGGCTGTGGCCGTTGCCACTGAAACGGCTCTACTGCTATGACAAGACACTGAGCACTCACTGCAGCCTTACCTTACAGGGACAAAAAAAATACTCATCCTCGTTTTTGTTCATCCCTTCCCCCTCTCTGGCTCTGAGAGCCTGTTTTGGTGCAGTGTGGAGGAGTTGACTCATGAATTTCAGTAAGATAGTGAGAAAACAAGGCTCAGCGCATGTCGAGTGCACTGACACATCTGCTCATCTGAAAATGAGTAACCCTTTAAACTGTACCAAACAGGAAACGTGTCTTCATAAAATATACACTGTCATATATTTTCTCAAAGTAGTATAGTGCAAAAGGCATGCTTTGTTCTGAAAAAAGTTTATGGAAAAAAAAAATGTTTAAAGGAATAGTTCACCCAAAAATCTAAATTGGCTGAAAATTTACTCACACTTGGGCCATCCAAGAAAATTGCATTACATTGCATTATTTGCTCACCAGTGGATCCTCTGCAGTGAATGGGTGCTGTCAGAATATGAGTCCAAACAGCTGATACAAACATCAATGAAATTCTTGTGACGTGAAAAGCTTTGTGTTTGTAGAAAACAAATCCATCAAGGCAATTTAACCTTTAATCGTCGCTTCTCGCCAAAATATAATCCATAAAAATGCTTTCTCCAGTGAAAAAGTGCATCTCTAGTTATCCTCTCAAATCAAAATCTGCCAACATATTTGTTTATAAACAATCTGGATTGTTTTAGTAAACAGTGCATCATCTGTGCTTATTTCTCTCCTGATTCAGACAAGACAACTATTTTTTTTTTTTTCTTTTTTTTTTTTTTTACAGTAGAAAGCAATATTATGTATAGAGAATTCTTGATGAATTTGTTTATTAAAAATACAGCTTTACGTTTCACAAGATGTTAATTGATGGACTGGAGTCGTGTGGATTACTTGTGGCTTTGACGGCAGAGGATTTATTGGTGAGCAAGAAATGTAATGCTAAATTTCTCCAAATCTGTTTTGATGAAGAAACAAACTCATCTATATCTTGGATGGCCTGAGAGTGAGTAAAATTTCTTTAGGGTGAACTATTCCTTTGAAATATTAAAGTTAAATATCAACAAATTTAGTTTATGTATGCTGTTTTCTACATTCTAGCTAAAGCACGGGAGGCTCCAGAGAGTCGTGTTGAAGCAGAGGTTGTCCCAAAGGTTGCCCGCATGACTGTGTCAGGCAAGAAGCAGACCATGGGCTTTGATGTGCGAAGGTAAGCCAATTGAGGTAACGTGGAAGTGGTTTGAAGATCTGCCCTTTTAACCCAAACATCGTAGGTTCAAACCTTATAAGGGGGCGCTCTGCAAACTACAGTATGTGTTCTTTTACCATCTTTCACTCTTGAACAAAGCGTTTAACCACAGCTCACTCCACAGGGACTGTCCCTGTAATAAATGCACTGTATCACCGTGTCCTAATCACACAAGAGATGTCACGTTTTCAGTGATTTGTCAGTCTAGACTGAACACTAGTGAAATGCTCAGTCACTCAAAAGATATTTAATAGTATGTGATGTAGTTTTAGCTCAATACAGTGGCATGCGAAAGTTTGGGAACCCCTTGCAGAATCTGTGAAATTGTGAATAATTTGAACAAAATAACGGAAATCATACAAAATGCATTTTATCTTTTATTTATTACTGTCCTGAGTAAGATAATTTACATAGTCAACAAGAAAAAATAGCTGAAATTATTAAAATAACCCCATTCAAAAGTTTGTGAACCCTTGGTTCTTAATACTGTGTGTGGTTACCTGGATGATCCACGACTGTTTTTTGTTTTGTGATGTTTGTTCATGAGTCGCTTGTTTGTTCTGAACAGTTAAACCAAGCACTGTTCTTCAGAAAAATCCTCCATGTCCTGCAGATTCTTCAGTTTTCCAGCATCTTTTGCATATTTGGACCCTTTTCAGCAGTGACGGTGTATGATTTTTAGATCCATCTTTTCATATTGAGGACAATTGAGGGACTCAAACACAACTATTAAAAAGGTTCAAACATTCACTGATGCTCCAGAAGGAAACATGGTGCATTAAGAGCCCGGGGTAAAAACTCATGGTAAATTGTACTTAATTTGTTTTCCGGGAAACATGCAATTATCTTCTGTTGCTTCCGAAGGGCAGTACTAAATGGAGAAAAAAAAAGATATTTCAACTAAATAAGACAAATTTGGACATCTTCATCCTGTTCAAAAGTTTTCAACCCCCGGCTCTTAATGCATCGAATTTGCTTTTGGAGCATCAGTGAATATTTGAACCTTTTTTTAATAGTTGTGTTTAAGTCCCTCAATTGCAAAAGTTCTAATTTTAATTTAATCTAGTTTTGATTTATTTATTACATTACTAGTGTAATTTTTATTTTATTTACATTTTTTTTATGTTTTTTCAGCATGACACCAGAGTAATAGAAAGTGTAAGTCGCTTTGGATAAAACTGTCAGATAAATTGCTAATTAGATGGTTGCCTTGAGTCTTGATGTAGTGGAATTGAGATTTGCATGCTTTTTTGAAATGTATGGAAAAAATTACCTTTGTCTTTGTTATATGCTATCCACAGAATACCAAAGATCTGCCCTTAGAATACAGAATTCATTCTCCAAACCAGACCAAGTTTGTCTACCTGCATTGCATTCTGGCATAGCAGAAAACCACAGAGATGGCTGGTGCATGCAGATTAATCTAACACACTCATAAACAGAAACCCACAGCCCATCACTCTCCACTCCTTCAGCCACAGACTACACCCAATGAGCTCAGTAGAAAGGGTGTAGGGGTATCTGCAGGTGGAACAGCCAGTGTACTTTCATTTAATTTGCTTAGTTTGTTCTTAACAGTTTGTTTAAATGGCAAACAGTTTGTTTAAATCGCTGTTAGAGGACTCATGCTGAAATTTTCACACAGGCTTTCCATTTCAGTAGAAATCTGTAGGTTTTTACTAACAAAATGTTGGCATTTTGAGTTTAAAAAGTTGAAAATGTAGATTGTTCAGTACACAAAACATATATATTAGCTTTCAGAAAGTTTGGGGTCAGGCCTTGTTCTTGTTCATGTCAAATTAACTGACTTTGACTTTAAGAACAAGAATAATAAACAGCAAGCCATGTTAAAAATTCTGAGGTGACATTTGATTTTGCGTCTTTATAGTGCGGAAGAAAACGGCATTGTTGCCCCATCAGTTCGCAGAGGGCCGAGTCCAGAGGTCACCGCTGCACCAACAACAGAGACCCCATCCAAATCATTGGCTATGAATGAAGACTCTGCCGCCCCGACCCCGACTCGACCAACTGGAAAGAGCAAACAGCAGCTCAACATCCGTGCTGAACTGGAGAAGAGACAAGGAGGAAAACCGTTACTCAACCTGGTGGTCATAGGCATGCTATTCTCTCTACCACTATCAGTCCCGCCATATTATCATCCACTTTATACTTTGGTGTATTATTCTTTTGATTAATCCAATTACCCGATGAAAAAGGAATACAAGTCCTCCCCCAAAGTATTTGGATGCCCAATGTCTCTATGTTAGATAACAAAACCAGTATATATGCAGTGAATGTGAAACTTGAACTTTGTTTTTGTGTGTGTAGGTCATGTAGATGCTGGTAAGAGCACTCTCATGGGTCATCTGTTATATCTGCTGGGGAACGTTAATAAGAGAACCATGCATAAATATGAGCAGGAGTCCAAGAAAGCTGGCAAGGCCTCATTTGCTTATGCGTGGGTATTGGACGAGACAGGAGAGGAGAGAGACAGGTAAGTTTAATAAAAACACATTCAGGTGTCAATTCCGTTTGGTTAAAGTGACCCAAACCAAGATTTATTTGTTTATCATCTGTTTGTTTGTTTGTTTTTCATAGAGGAGTGACCATGGATGTGGGCATGACAAAGTTTGAGACTGACTCAAAAGTTATTACTCTGATGGACGCACCAGGACATAAAGACTTCATTCCGAACATGATCACAGGGGCGGCCCAGGTACTTCCACTTAGTGTAGTCCACCCAAAAATAAAAATTTTCTCATGTTGTCTTAAATCTTCCCCACAACACCGAATATATTTTTTTTTTTTTCAAGCATTTGCAATGAGCAGCAACTAAATATGTCATTCTTCAAAAAAAATGCAAAAGCATCATAAAAGTGGTCCATACAACTTGTGCACTATATTCCCAATCTCATAAAACCATATAATACCTTTGTGTTTGAATTGGACATAAATTTCAAACTAAAAAAGTGGTTCACTAAGAATCTTGACATCTGCCCTACTGTAACTCGTTGGTGTATTCATGAGAGAAATGCTGTAGCACTGTCTGATTCATGAATGAATCATTCTGTTGCATTGGATCTTTAGTGAAGCAGTTGTTATGGGTAAAACATGGTCTTAGTGAATCATTGACAAATCGGACTGATTCAAGTTCAGCTAACTGACTCAATGGTATGGCCACGGTGGTTAACAGCTCACTGCAGGGGAAAATTACCATTGAACAGTGATGTAATTAGTTCTGTTTCTCACAAAATGCTTTTGTATGACTTAAGAAGACTTGGAATTTATTGGACAAGTCATATGAACCACTTTTATGGTACTTTCATGGTGTGTTTTTAGAAATTTGAAAGCTTTAGTCTTCAGTTTTGTAATTACACGGCAAACGGGACTTTATTCAGAATGTCTCCACATAATAAAAGTCTTACACATTTAGAGTGACAGGAAAGTGAGTAAATGACCTAATTTTAATTTCTGGTTGAATTAATCTTTTAATAAAGTCCTGTTCTTCATTTGCCTACTCACTTTTGCGTGCACACGAGTTGATGAGAGGACAACTGATGTCTTTGCATGATTTCTTGTGCACAGTAAAGTCTCAATGAAACTCGTTCTTTGTGGATTTGGGTGCCACCACCACTAGTACTCTGTATATGAGTGTGTGTGTTTGGATTTGGCTGATACCTCCAAAAGAATAGAGTGAAATTAGTCACATTGTGCAGACCGGATTTACTCATTTCCTCCTGTCAGTCTGCTGAGAAAGGGTTTTTGGGGGCAAGTGGGTGTGTGTGTATATTGAGGGTGGGTGTGTATTGGGTCTAGACTACTACTGTATGATGTCGAAAGTTGAAATTGACATGACAAAGCAATACTGATTTGAGAATCTGTAATATAGATTATATTAGATTACAGATAGATTCTGCTGTATTTGTATTTGATATCTAATTTTATATAAATATATACACACACACACAAATATAATAAAATAATATCAATATTTATATAAAATGAATGTCATATATATATAAAATTAGATATCAAATACAAATAAAAGTGGGTCAATATTATACATCACAATATTAAAGTAAAATGGTTTGTGAACGGCATTTTGATGTTGACTTTACAGAAATACGCAGAAACACATTTAATACTTTGGTGTTTGGGTGCCTTGGCAGGTGTCATTAGTGGTGGATGCTGGTCTCAGACTGTCTGAGGTGGTGTGTGTGTGTGTTTTGCAGGCAGATGTGGCTGTGTTAGTCGTAGATGCCAGCCGTGGGGAGTTTGAGGCTGGGTTCGAGGCGGGGGGGCAGACCCGTGAGCACGGCCTGCTTGTTCGATCTCTCGGAGTCACACAGCTTGCCGTTGCTGTCAACAGTTTGGGGCTGGGGTGTAGGCGTGGTGGCAGAAACGTGGTAAAGTAATGATTGCAGTGTCAATCATGATTTTATTTATGTCTGAGAACTCGGCTTCAATCCCTCTCCCACCACTCCTGCTCATCACATCGGGTGTGTGTGTGTGTGTGTGTGTGTTTGCAGGTGAACTGGCAGCAGGAGAGGTTCCGGGATATCGTCTCTAAGCTCGGTCACTTTCTGAAGCAGGCTGGTTTTAAGGTAATGTAGGCTGTGCACATGAAGGATGTTTATATATTTTGCCCCTCTACATGTTGTCCTTTAGTAATTTGCCCCCAATTTTTTTTTCTTTTTTTTTCATTTAAAGAGATAGTTTACCCAAAAATGAAAATTCTGTCATCATTTATTCTCCGTCAGGTTATTTCAAACCGGTATGAGTTTCTTTTTTTCAGTTGAACACAAAAGAAAATATTTTGAAAAATATGGGTAGCACATCAATTTTTATTTATTTTATTGTATTTTTTCAAAAAAAATTATTTTGTGTTCAACAGAAGAAATAATCTTATACAGGGTTGAAACAACTTGAGGGTGAGTAAATGATGACAGGATTTAAATTTTTGGGTGAAGTAACCCTTTAGGTGCATGATTTTTGTCTGTTAGTACTTCTAGGTAAAGTGAGGCTTTATCTGATTGATGACACATCCAGAAACTGCATTTTAAAAATATGTTTTTCACATACATGTTTCTGATTGAATCTTACACAATATTAGCTTGCAGGCTGATTCTTGTTAGTCTTTTCTGGTTTTCTATATCTGTGTGCTGCAAATGCATATTAAAGAAACGGTTTACCTCTTCTCCCGCAAAAGTTTTACTTTTTCTATTGATGAACCCCTTATGACTCATTTGCTTTCATGGAACACACATGAATATGTTTTGTAAAATGTCCAGTGTGCTGTTTTTATGAAATTGTGATACGATATAGCTTTATGTGAGGATTAGATTGAAATTTAAGCTATTAATTGTTGAAAATCTTCAGAAATGTTCATAAAACATTTGACATCACACCTGTTTGCTGTACATTTTAACATGGCCTATTTTTTTTTATTAAGCAAAAATCAGGCTGTGGTGGAGGGGAATATTTTCACTTTTGCACAAATCAAATCCATATGAATTATGAATGCATTATGTTAAAAAGTCTTGCAAAAGGGCAATTTGTATATTCTGCATAATACAAAACATTTTTTTGTTTGAACCGAATCAATATATATATGGATGGCTTTGGAGCAATATAAGGATGACTAATAAAAAAAAAAAAAAAAAGACAGATTTTTTCAATTTTATATAAACTACTCCTTCAAAACCATACAAGAATAGAAGAGAATTCTTACACTGTAATAACGAAATATGGGCTACGGAAGAGAAACTTACTGCAGGCCTCAGCTTTTTACTAGTTTCAGCTTTGCTCAACTTGTTTCTAGTGTCTAGTTTCTAAAATATTATGAGTACAATGTGCTATTTCTTGCCAACATGAGAGATTCTTATAATTTTTCAGTGTAAATGCAGCTCTGTATGACAACAATGGAGACTATTGTGCATATCGGTTTCTTTTGCAATTTTCTAGTATTTTAGTTGATCTAAATTTATCTTTGACACATTTTATAGATCTACATTAGATGTTTTTGCAGTTAACTGTATTGATATGTACCTGTGATGTACCAGCACAAGGTGTTATTAGATATATATTCAGTGTTACTGTTCTGTGGCCAGTAAAAACACGGGTGATGAGTGGTTAGGGAATGTAAAGCAACATTTCATGGTTGCTTTCAGCTTGTTGATTTGATCCACTATGGAAATGATCTGTGCCATGTGTTACAAACGTGCTTGTCTTTGCAGGATTCCGATGTGTTTTACATCCCTACCAGCGGCCTATCAGGAGAGAATCTGACCACTAGGAGTAAAGTTGCAGATCTTACAGCCTGGTACACTGGGCCATGCCTATTGGAACAGATAGGTGTGTGTGTTTGTGTACAAACATTTGTATGTGTCCATTTTAATTTTTTGTGTATTTGTTTTGGACAGCATTCAAACAAAGATGTCATACACTGAACAAAATTATAAACGCAACACTTTTGTTTTTTGTATGTGTCTATTTTAATTTTTTGAGTAATTGCAAAAGTGTTGGGTTTATAATTTTGTTCAGTGTATATATGCACATATAATATGTTTTTTTTAATTATTAAAAAAAAACAAAAAAAAAAAACAGGTGAAATCAGTAAAGTGGAGCTTTGACATTTTGATAAATCTTTTTCTGTTTTCGGGTGGGAAAATCAGTTTGTGCAAAATGAGGGTGAGTAATTAACGATCAAATGGTCTGTAGAAGGTGCGGCTTTCTAAATTGACCAAATTTAGATATGTGAAATGGTTATTTCTGCCCTAGTGTTTTTCTGCTTCAAAAATTATGCAAATTAATTATCAGTTTTTTTTTTTTTTTTTTTTTTTAAGTTGCATCAAAAAAAAAAAAAAAATCCACTAGGCTCAAAAATCTGATTTGGCATGTTTAAATGTTTGCATGCGTGCTTCTGTGTTCATGTACATAGATGTGTGTGTAAGAATGTAGAATACTCTGCTGTAATGATTTTCGCAGAAGCTCTGTGTTGTGATTCTGTGATCTGATTGGTGGCTGAGTTGTGAGAATCCTCAGCAGTTTTACTTTGACTCATCAAAATTTGATGAGGCAAACAGAAAACCTTTAGAGTACTGCATCGTTCCTCATCTCTTTCTCTATCTGTCTGCAGATGCGTTTAAACCTCCCCAGAGGTCAGTGGAGAAGCCATTCAGGCTTTGTGTCTCAGACGTCTTCAAAGGTCAGCATGGGAACCAACATAAAATCTAAATGCACAAATATCAAGGTTGATTCTTTCCATGTACTCCCTTGTTATTTAAAAAATGAAACCCAAAAAATTAACAAACCCTTATTTTTAATTCTTTCACTATAGCCAGTTAAGAGACGTTTTACTTTATGATCACCTAAACAGCCTCCCTTGTTTTCAGATCAGGGCTCTGGGTTCTGTGTGACGGGGAAGATTGAGGCTGGCTTCATTCAGACAGGAGATAAAGTTCTGGCCATGCCTCCTAATGAGACCTGTACTGTTAAAGGTAAACACATAGCTTTATCAGCTTCTAGAGATAGGCATTGCTTTAGGAGGATATGCAACAGCGCCCCCTTCTGGTGTTGTCATGAAAGACCGTACAATACTGCTACTAATAACTAAATAATCCTTACATTGCTTTAAACCTTTTTTAGTGCTTTTTTTCCAGTTCTGTGCCTAAGGAATGGATGCTGCATGTAGTAGGGATGCACAGTATTGTGACTGGTCAGAATAGTTGTTTATATGTTTAATGTAGCAATAAAATGCAAAAAACATTATTTAATACATATAATGAATATTATGGAAATGTACACTATTGTCAGTAAATTTAGCACTTTTTAATACTGCTTTGTCGCCGCAGGAATAAATTACATTTTAAATATTATTTTAAATTGTTATAAAATTTCATAATATTACTGTTTACTGTTTTTTTTTTTTTTTTTTTAATAAAATAAATGCAGCCTAGGTAAGTTTAAAAGACTTCTTTCAAAGATTTTACCAGCCTAAAATTTTTGAATGGTAGTGTATCACCTAGCACTAATTGGCATAAATTATGCATATTATTATTATTATTTTTTTTTTTTTTTTTTAATTGATACATCCTTAAAATGCAGTTTGTCTGTCTCTAGGCATCACTCTTCATGATGAAGCTTTAGACTGGGCAGCTGCTGGTGATCACGTCAGTCTAACTGTAACTGGCATGGACATTATCAAAATAAAGTGAGTGTGCAAAGAAACACCGGTGTTAAAAACTCTGGGCACTGTTGATTCTGTATGATCATGTATGAGCTTTTCTTGTCACTATATCTTCTCTTTCTAGTGTTGGATGTATATTCTGTGATCCTAAAGAGGCCATCAGAGCCTGTACTAGATTCCGAGCAAGAATTCTACTCTTTAATATAGAAGTTCCCATCACGCAAGGCTTCCCGGTGAGGAAATGCTCTGTTCAGACTCTCTCTCTCTCTCTCTCTCTCTGTATATATATATATGTGTGTATGTATGTATAGGTGTGTGTATATGATGGATGTGCAAGTGCATTTGTTAACATTTGCTTGTGTTTTGTGTTTGATTGTCAGGTACTGTTACATTATCAGACCGTAAGCGAACCGGCCACTATTAGGAAGTTAGTCAGTGTATTACACAAGAGCAGTGGAGAAGTTCTCAAGAAGAAACCAAAGTAAGTAGATTAATAATATGGAATCATATTTGTGCACACGATCATTTATTTATTAAATCTCCTGTTGTTCCAAACCTATAAAACTATTAAAAATAATTGTTGGTGATATAAATAAAGCTGAGGTAAAATAAAATGTAAATATTAGTTTTTTTTAACAATGGTTCAGAATAGTGTTTCTACTGAAGAGGCATTGTCTTCTTGATGTTGATGGTGTATAAATGTTGTGCAGGTGTTTGAGTAAAGGACAGAATGCTGTGGTGGAGATTCAAACACAGAGGCCTGTGGCTCTGGAGCTCTATAAGGACTATAAAGAACTGGGACGATTCATGCTGAGATATGTGGGCTCGACCATTGCTGCTGGAGTTGTCACAGAGGTAAAAGGCAGTACATATCCACCTTTTCCCACTAAGCACATTGTCATTTTGTATTCATCAGCATTTTTTGATATTGCATCATGAGAATATGATGCTTGATAATACTGCAAATGTTTATATTTTTTTTAGATCAAAGAGTAAGAACCAGTTGGTACCGGATCCTCCAGAAAAAACTGGGTGAAACCTCTGGACAGCAGTGCAATTCCCCCTCAGAGCTATAGTTACACAAACACATACACACAGATGCCCACCAGGCAACATCTAGCCACAGTTCATTTCACATTTCACCAGGCTAAAGGCCCTAGAATGAGCATGAATGTTTGTGTGTGTGAGAGAGACTGCATTTTGTCCTGCTCCTCAGTTGCAGTATACAATTGATCTGTGTAATTCATCCAAAATGTCAACTCAAACCCTCCTAAAACACACAGAGAATGTTTACTTTAGTTTGCTTCCATTCATTGATTGCATCAACAAACTGAACTCATTTTCTTTTATCATTTGATATTTTATTTAGATTTTTGAAAATTGCATCCTTTTTGACTATAATATGGCAGAACATAATGAACATTTAGTCTAGGTTCAGATGGTAGGTTTTTAAGGTTACTTAATCTGATTAGTTAAGGATGTGTTCATTTGTAAAAGGGAAAATAGAATAAACAACACAGCTGGCTGATCTCATCTCTTCCATCAGTTTCTCATGCAAGCGGGACAGTGTGAATGAAAGCTGCCCTTCCATTGCTGCTTCTCTGTCTTGACCATTACTGAGAAAACAGAAGGATTGAGAACTAGTGGACATGCTGGACATGCTGTGGATGTGGGAGAAACTCATCCGCGTGTCTATAATCTAACAGTAATCACTTTAAGGACCTAACAGACATCTGTTTTTGACTTGATTATTAAGGGCTTTTAATTTAAAGAATATTTTGTTTGGGTTTCTCGAAACTGAAGTTGTTCTTTGGGGGAAAGCTGCTTCATCAGGAAATAAAAAAATATTGATCACTGTGGAAAACATGAGTCTATGTTTTGTTTTGCCAGTAAACAGTATTTCTTCATTCTTAATTTTTTTTTTTTTTTTTTGCCATTTTGGAAAGTGTTTGTTGGTTTTATGATGTGAGCCTTTTCCCAAAAGTCAGTTAAAGGTTTGTTAATGACAATTGGACCTTAAAATAAATGATGACCCTCAGAATTCAAGGAAAAAAAGTCAATTACGAGATTGGGATCTGATAGGAAAAAGTCAGAATTGTGAGACATTTTTTCTTAATTCTTGATTAGGCTTTTAGCACCTTTTGGTCTGATGCTGAATGACATGAATCCCAATGCACTGATGTTTTGTACACACACTTTACTGTTGCAGTGTAATGTGAGTTATGCAAATCAAGTAATTTTCCACTTACTCTAGAAAGTGCTCACTCTGAAACACTAACAGATGCAGCTAATAAGTTGTTTTCTTATGTGAGAATGTGCAGCTGTAATTTTCCACTTCATGGCCTGATAATCAAAAGACTTTATGAAATGCAGCTTGTTCAGAATAGATAAGGACTCAAAGATGGTTACACATTGATTCAGTGAAGCTTGGTTTAATCAGTTCGTCTCTGCCTTATTTCAGGAATACGCTGAAAAATGACTAGTATGTTTCCACAAAGAAAATATACTGAAATTGATGATAAATATGCTGCTTAGACCTTATCCACCACACAAGATTGAAGTTAATAAGCATAATTACAATCAAAAGTCACTTGACTTGACCTTCTAGTTTCATAGCACTGGGGTTGCTGAAGTGGATCAATCAGGGTAACAAATGACTTTTTCTTGAGTTGAGTGCAGCAATCACAGTCTCAAGAGATTCTGACATTAGTTCTGCTTTAAAAGCATCAAAGAGTTTTCTGAATTACCCACAAACAACATTTCTAGCAATAACAACTTTTTAATGCTACCTTTCTCTTTCTCTAATATATATTTTAATACATTGAATATTTATGTAGATATTTTAAGGAACCAAAGGTGAAACATTAGCCTGTGTAAATATAAACCATTGCATGCCTTAAGTTACCAGTGACTTTTCTCAACATTTGTGGACTTGTAGTGGTTGTTGTGATCATTTGTGTTACGGTGTATTTCACCAAGTAAAGTAGGTAGACTATCTTTGCAGCCTTTTTCTTGTGAGTGATGTGTCTGCCTCATCCTCCGCATCCTGGGTTATTTCAGGCCTGAAGTACTGCTCTCAGAAACACAGCAACACAAACACTCCCAATGTAACCTCTTAACACTGTGACACATCTATCAGCCTCCTCCACACCTGTACATATTTTGGTTTTGATTTTTTTAAAGAACGTGCTTCCTCAAAACGTGTTCCCCAAAATACATTATCAGCATTGGGTGCTATTTCTGTGCACACTACAGGATAAAAGCACCCACTCCAGTAGCCCAAAGGAGCATTTCAGTATATTATAAACATGTTTGTCTCTAAATAATCCCTTTAAATGTGTTGAGGTTTAGTCTTATATAGTTTTGGTTTATTTAGTAAAATTCATTGTAAATGTATTGGACAGTCATCAATGTATCAGTGTTTAATATTTAACTCAAGGCAACGATTCCCTTTTCACAGAAATGTGAATAATATCTCAAAACCTCCAGCAAGTTAAGGTCTTTTAATGCCAAACTCATGGTCTAATTAATGAGTGTCATTTCTGCTGGAGGAGCCATTTAGTTCACTATACAACCTCTCATTTGCTTGAGTAAACAGATTGCGAAAGAGTCCAGTGAAAGCTCATATGTAACCGTGTGCTGACTGGTACGCAAACATTTCAGGTTTTTCTTTTGTCTGCAAAACTGATTTTTAATCTAATATTTCTGTGATGTCAAAAGACATCAAATATCTAGTGCTGGAAAACTATATCGGTGGGAATTTTGTACCATGTTCCAAGTTAATAAACTCGTTCAACCCATCAACTGGAGAGGTTTATTGCAAAGTTCCAGACAGTGGACCTGAGGAGGTGAGATTTTTTTGTGATATTTTTCTTACAATTCTCAATTTCTTTCTAATATTTGAAGATGTAAGTTGTGCATGATCAAATAAGGTCTGTGTCAATATAGTCTGAATGGGTATTTCACTAGCTGAACATTTTCACTTATTTCTAGTGTAAAAAATATGTAACTAGTCACAAGATTATCTGGTTGAAGACACAAATTCCAAGGAAGACACTGAGTCAGGGTGACGTACATTTGGTCACCTATATTTGTCGTGGTAAACACATAATCAGGTGTGCGACGCTCAAAGTCCAGTGTTTAATTATTAACTATTATAGCTCACACCAGAAGAACTTGTCTAGGTCAGTGGGACAGAAAAGAGTTCAGATGTAGGATGTACAGTCCATCACTGTTTTGTATTATTATATTATACTACTTATTTTGTTAAATACATTTTATAGTCAGTAGAGTCCATTTTAATGCACTTAATAAAGAGTTTAAATACCAAAATTCTGGCATTACATAACTCCTGCATATCCTAAAATGGGCCAATACCTATACAGAGCAAGATATATCCAATTTACATGTGAGTTAACCCTTTTCTCACTGTTTATAGTTGGATGCTGCAGTGAGGGCAGCCAAAGAGGCCTTTCCTGATTGGTCAGCTAAGAGTCCAGCAGAGAGATCCAAAGTACTGAATAAACTGGCAGACCTGATAGAAGCTCGCCTGGAGGAGTTTGCCCTGGCTGAGTCTAAAGACCAGGGTAAAACAATAGAAACTGCAGTGTAACACAGCACCATATTACAGGACACACTAAACAGGTTTGACTAAATAAGTTCAAAGGACTTACTAGTGCACGATAGACCAAAGACAGAATTTGAGTCAGCAATGTACTTTTCTACTAGTCAATAGATATGTTTCTTTTTTTCAGTGGCTTATATAGTTTTATATTTATTAGTTTTAATATTTCTACCTAGCTGTAACATATTTTTGTACTGTTTTGTATTTTTCTCAGATATTTTAAGTTTAATGTTTTAGTATATATATATATATATATGTATATATATATATATATATAAAATGTAAAATATTTTTAATACTTTAAAATAGTTTACACAAAATTCAGTCGGACCATATATCAGTATTACTTTCTATTTTCTGACACTGAACAATTTAATTATTTTGGGGGCTCTTAACACAATAAAGGGACTCCGTTTCACAAAAACAATGCCTGAAATGTGGACATTCCAATATTAGCAGACAACTTCTGTTTTTTTCCTTCATCTGTCCTGCATCACACTAATGATTCTAGTCAGCTGGATCTCATGAGCTGTCTCAACTACACTGTTCGCTGTCCTGTAGGAGTAGGTGTGTGGTGGTCTATACATACTGTACTTTTATTCTCAATAGTACATCACTCGCTTTCAGTTGGCTTATGTATGTTAAATTTACAATTTCCCTGTCTATAGCTGGTCTTATAAGCCCATGGAATCTGCCACTGTACCTCCTGACCTGGAAGATTGGCCGGCCCGCTGTTGCTACAGGCAACACTGCTGTGGCGAAACCCTGTGAAATGACATTGGTGTCCCACCCTGACGTGCCATTGATCTCATTTACGGGGAGCACAGCTACAGCGAGACTAATAACAGAGCGCAGTGCAACATACTGTAAAAAGCTTTCCATGGAGCTTGGTGGGAAAAACCCAGCTATTATATTTGCTGATGCCGACATGGAGCAGTGCATCAGCACTATATGATCCAGCTTCTCCAACCAGGTTAGCTCCTGCACAGCTTGACCAATCAGGCTGTATTTTCATATAGCTTCATATATAGCTGTGGCAAAAATTGTACTAAATTACTGAGATAAACCTATCAAAATCCTGCAGGTTTCTCCATTCAAGACTTTAGCTTTGTGCATGCTGCCATACTACTAAAATGTGTCTTCTATGTAAAATATAATATATTTTATATAATACTATTATAGTATATATTTTTTTAAATTAGCTTTCTTTTTTCATTTTCATTTCAGGTTGTTTAGTAAATTGATGTGCTTATGCCATTTTTTATTAGTTTTTAAATAATTCTGTTCAGCTTTAATTTAATTTTTTGTAATTTAAGTAATTCACTTTTTATAAGCTGCTAAGGCAGCTTTTCTAATCTTTTTAGGTTTAAGTTTTTCATCAAGTTTTTCATCTTATATTTATGTCTTGTTTCCAGCTTTTTTTTTTCTTTTCGGGAAAAATATTTGTACTAGTTTTAATTTTAATTCATATCATAATATATCGGGTTAACTGGGAAATGTTTATTATACCGTCTTAAACCTTTCTTTAAATGGGATAACACCACGTAGTTCAGTTTTCTGCCACACTGTGGTGCTCAGAACACATAAATTGTTAATAGAGCATTGTACATTGGGTTCTCTCACACTCTATCCCTCTCTTTCTCTCTCTCAGGCCTTCACATCACACACACAGACACATAATCTCTGTGCTAATATTTAAAGTGTCTGTATATAATTAGTTCACACAGACCAGTAATAATTGTGAGATTTACTTAAGAACTTTACTGAGATCTTTTTTCTCTTCTGTCTCAGGGAGAGATCTGTCTGTGTACCAGAAGAATCTTCATTGAGCGGGGTATTTACCCAGAATTCCTTGCTCGTTTCGTGGAGACAGCTCGTCGGTGGAAAACTGGAGTGCCCTCTGACCCCCTCAAACGACAATGGACCGCTCATCAGCAAAGAGCATCTACAGAAGGTCTGATGATAATCACAGATGTGTTACTATTGATATAACATGCTGCATTTTCAATGCTAAGTGTCAGACAATGTGGGATTAGAAAGTTGATGTATGAAGAACACAGTCTTTATCGTCAAAATGAAATTACTACATTTACAAATAGACACTTAAATAAGACACTTAAATTGCCTGCAAACTCCTATAGGTTAACCCTCTGGAGTCTAAGGGTATTTTTGGGGCCTGGAGAAGTTTTGTCATGCCCTGACATTTGTGCTTTTTTCAGTTTCTTATAAATATCTAAATGGCTAAAGTCTAATCTCACTGTAATCAGCACAAACTAGGCTATAATAATATGTGAGCAGCATGTATGTACATGATTGTGTTTTTGAGAAAAAAAATGTTATGCGTGGTTAGTGAAAAACTAAAAATGTTAAATCACTTGAATAAGGCAATAAAACACAATACAGAAAATTGGTTCCCAGGAATTTTGAGGAACTGGAGCTTGTAGCCTAGAATTTTTTTTTTCTAAATGATGTGAAATCATCTTGTTTATCACTTACAGAAAACAATATATTGATTTAAATTTTCTAAGACACTTTTTGTTGGTAAAAGTCATATGCGAGTAGGCGTCAACTATCATGAATTCCCACCTGAGAAGACAAAGGCCTGCATAATGAGCTGCATAATGAGCCATTCAGTCAGCTGTGTCACTGAGAGGGGATGAGTTACAAGAAAGAATGTGAGGACAAAATAAATGTATATAATTTTTATGTTTGTAGTTTATTTAGAATATATTTAATTATCCCACAACATAATTTAATATTCACTTGTGAGTGCAGTTAAACAGTTTATTAGGAAAAATCAAAGCTGACTTTCAAACTGAATTTTTTTTGCATCATTGCTCCAGTCACACAATCCTTCAGAAATCATTTTAACAATCTTATTTTCTACAAAAAAAAAACATTTATTGTTATTATTATCATTTTTATTATTATTATTATTATTATTATTATTATTATTATTATTATATTAATTGTTGAAAAGAGCTGAGAATATTTTTTGTTTTTAGGTTTTTTTAGGGGGGATAAATTGAAAGAACAGCAATGATTGTTTACATTTGTTACAGTTACATTTATTGTTACATTTATATTATTTACAACAAGCTTTGAATGGTATAGTAGTGTATATTTGTTATTGAAACTTCATAATATTTCACTTGATATACATTTAGTCAGGAATTATAGTTTGGAAAAAGTCTTCGGAAAAAGTCTAACTAGTAAAATGTTTTACACGTTATGTGAAAACTAGTACAAGTATATAAATAAATAAAAAGAGACTTACTCATGTTTCTGATCTCTGCTGAATAAAGTGCTTCCATTCTTTTTTTCTGAGGAAATCCAAATCTCAAATCCTCAACCACATGACATCTTTTTGGGGTGAATTCTGTCTTATTCCTCTCATCGCGAGAAGCAAACAGTAAAATAATAAAAACTTGAAGAACAGTCTCGCTGCGTTGTCTTCTGTGTGTGTGGGCGTATTCAAAAGCCGCGCGCTTCAGTGAAACATTTGAATCTCAAAAGCGCGCTCGGCGCTGCGTGGTCGCATTAGAAGATAATGAAGGGAGACGTGAAAAACGGACATCGCGTTGTTTTTCAATGGATACTTTATCACAGAATAGTTTGTTTTCAGCAGCACTTGTTTTAGTTTAAAAGTAGACATGTCAGGCTGTTTCTATAGATATCTCTCTCATGTCTTCGTTGAGTATTCACTGAGTTACAGTTCATTTTAATGACGCGTTTGTATCTGAAGATCAGCGCAGACAAAGGCTGCAGAAGCACTCCTTGTTTGTTATCTTTATTTTATCAAGTGCACAAAGTTTTGTTGTTATTATGTCTGTATACACAAAAAAAAATAGACCCTTTACAGATTCGATTGATGTATTGCACTTATCTGTACGATCAAAACTGAAAGTGTAATTTAAGTTCTTTTCGGGGTTATCAGGAGAAAATACCCCAAAACGCGTATACGCGTTAATCGACTCCAGAGGGTTAAAGGTTATGTTGCTTTGGCACTGACAGAAGGTGCCCAGGTGCATTGTGGGGAGGGTGTGGACAAAGTTACCCTTCCACAACAAAATGCGGGCGGCTATTTCATGTTTCCCACCATCATCTCTAGAGTGAAGACTCCTTTGCACTGATGCAGGAAGAGATTTCCGGTCCTGTGACCTGTGTGACACCCTTCGATGAGGAGAAGGAAGTGATATCATGGGCCAATGGCGTCCACTACGGCTTATCCGCCACGGTGTGATCCCGAGATGTGGGGCGCATGCACAGGGTTGCTAGGAAACTGCAGGCTGGGTTGATGTGGACCAACTGCTGGCTGGTCAGAGATTTTAATCTCCTGTTCGGTGTCATGAAAAACTCAGGCATTGGTTAAGAGGGGGGAAAAGATTCATACCACTTCTTCACTGAGGTTAAATCCATCACTGTCAAACATTGACACAGGATGAAGCAATATATGCAGGGACAGTGCGTCACTGTGAGATTCATGTGTCATTTCAAATCTGTTTACAAATTATATAGAGGAAGCAATTAGACTTGATATGATTGGGAATAAAGTTCATGAGAAAATCAAAGTGCTTCATACTGTTTTAGGTGATCGAATGTGGGTGAATCATTTCGGTGATATTAAATTGTCACATTCTTTAGCATATTTCATTTTAAGACACACCAGCCTTTGATTTTATTGCTTAGAAGTTGGTGTTTCATAGTTTAGAGAAAGAATTAAGTTCTCAGGTCTGCTTGGTTTAATAATCTGCTTTATCTCATTTATTTATTTAGGTAACTTTGTTTTTCCTGAAATTCCTTGGGAGCAATAAGAAAGACACAAGTGAGTTAATTTTTGATATAAAAATATACAGCTGTTAAATGAAGGGGTAGATCGTAGCTTAGATAATTTGGTCTTCGAAGAATTGGTTGAATTTTGATTGCAGACTTTGATATCTTGGAGTGCCACTTAAAAATGCTTTAAAATTAATGTATTAATTCCAATAAATAATTGATGACTTTTCAAAGTTAATTCATGTTTTAAAATGTATTTACAAGAAATGTATCAATGTTTAAAATTTATTTAAAATAAAGCATTTAAATTGCAATGTTTACAAATGCATTTGTTTATCCGTAGAAATGCGTAAAGAAATATATGTATATTTGGCAAAAGGATTAAGAAAAACAATTAGCCAATGCTTTTTTTAAAATGCAGTTGAAAACTTTAAAAATGCATATAATAAAAGCTTTTAGAATTTTAGCATTTTAAGATTTAAGGTGTCATTTTATTGTTTCAGTCACCTAACATTTTATAGAATAAACAGTTTTAAGTGTTTTTTTTTAACATTTATTTTATATTTTTGAATTAATAAATAGATAATTCAATTGTTTTATTTTTAAATGGCGCTCCTAGTGGAAAAGTATTGAAAGCTGTCTGTGATAATATTAAACACTTTAAAAACTTAATTTGCTGTCTGTTAAATCCCATTTTTCTGAAACAACTGAGATATTAAAGAGCTATGCTCTGCTGATGACACACAGCTCTATCTTTCATTTCAACCAGATGATCCAACGGTAGCTGCACGGATCTCAGGCTGCCTGGCGGACATCTCGGCATGGATGAAAGAATATCACCTACAGCTCAACCTGGCAAAGACTGAGCTTCTTGTCTTCCCTGCCACTCCAACTCTACAGTATGATTTCTCCATACAGCTAGGTCCTTCTACAATTACCCCATCAACTTCAGTCAGAAATCTTGGTGTAACCTTTGATGACCAGCTGACCTTCAAAGACCACCATGCAAAGACTGCTCAATCTTGCAGGTTTGCATTGCACAACATCAGAAAGATCAGGCCCTTTCTAACGGAGCATGCTGCACAACTTCTTGTCCAGGCCCTTGTCATTTATAGGCTGGACTATAATGCTCTTCTGGCTGGACTTCCATCAAGCACAATCAAACCTCTACAAATGATTCAAAATGCAGTGGCACGACTGGTCTTCAACGAGCCCAGAAGAGCCCATGTTACACCTCTCTTTATCTCCTTGCACTGGCTACCGGTTGCGGCTTGCATCAAGTTCAAGACATTGATGCTTGCATATAGAACAGCCACAGGATCAGCACCCGCCTATTCCACTCACTACTATGAATCTACATCCCCTCCAGAAGTCTGAGATCCGCTAGTGAGCGACGCTTCGTAATACCATCACAGAGAGGGTCAAAATCACTTTCCAGAACATTCTCGTTCAACATTCCTGGCTGGTGGAATGATCTTCCCACCCCGATCCGGAAAGCGGAATCCCTGACAATTTTCAAGCGACAGTTGAAAACTCATCTCTTTCGAAGCTACTTGAAAAAAAAAATCAGTTGTCTTTCTCTTTATTTATTCCTGCTCTTTCTAGCTTGTACTTATTTGAACAATGTCTAAAACTTGGTATTGCAAGCACTTCCTGTGTCTGTTTGCCTCTTTAAGAAGAATCGCTTTATGTATCCCCCAACTGTAAGTCGCTTTGGATAAAAGGGTCTGCAAAATGACTAAATGTAAATGTAAAATGTGATTTCTAGGCCAGGAAAAGTCATGGGAGTAAATAAAATCTTAAAAATGCATGGAAAATCCATTTATATACATTTAAATGATCCAAAGTATATAACTGGCTAAAATATATTCTGAAAAAGACACAGAAACTAAGAAATGCCTACGTGTTTGCATGGTGCTGGAAAGCAGAGATATCTTGCATCTATATTGAAAGGTTTTCTCAGTTAATGAGGGGTGTGTGCACGTTTGTGTAAGAAAACTAAAGGAAACTTGTGAATGTGTTCAGTCACGTCTCTGCGTGCTCACACACCATCCGTGGCTCAAAGGGCAGAGCCCTCACTACCAGCTTTTATTTTGACTTGGCCAAAGTCAATGCCCTGTACCACTCTGTGTGTTTATACACACACGTGCATAATTTGAGGATGCTACCCATAATAACTATGGATCTAGGGTCTGATACCTTTAGTATATGTTTAGTATATGTACCAAGAACAGCCTGTTTTCAAATTTAATTTAAAAAAATTTATCTGTATTAATTTATTAAATAATTGCTTTTTATTATTTTTAATTCAATTTACATTTTTTGTAACATATGTAACATGTGTGTGTTTGTGGAGCAAAAACAAAAATGATTTTCACTCAGAGATTGCAAATTTAGCCTAATTAGTTTATTAAGTTATTAAAAGTTAAAAAATGCTCTGTGAACAGAACAGAAGGTCATATCAGGGCAATTTTCCACTGAGGCCCTCTGTGGGTGGAGTACATCTAATACTCTGATGAATATTTCTGACTTGTGAGAAAAATCTCAAGTGTAATCGGGTTAAATAAACTCTGTGAAACACAAGGAGAAACCCTTTCTTTTTTCTTTCAGTCTCTCCACATTCATTAGCTTGTCTCTGGTGTGCGTGACCCAGGAAGAAAATGGCGGAAGATCACGTAGCTTGGAAAACTTCCTGCAAATGGAAAAAAAAAGTATGGAATATGTTTGTGTCTGTACCACCCATCCAACCCAACCTTCATGCAAAAAGAGGAGTGGAGAGAGGCAGGAGAGAAAGAGACTGGAGAGAAATAGCTAATGACCTCTGCAAGGAACAGGTGTAGATGTTTTGAGATGGTGTAGGACAGGAAAAACAGTAAATTATTCCCATCACACTTAAATAAACTAAAGTTTGCAATACTTTATTTCCTAAAATATTGTTTTATTTCTCACATCTGTGTCTTTATATCTTAGAGTGTGACTGTATTTTAAAAATTATCTTACAAGTAGTTTTATTCTGAGATGGAAACAGGCTTCACTAAATATAGTCACTAAATATTCACGTGTTCATCTCCAGAGTTTTTTTTTTAATTTGTTTTAGATCATCAGACATGACATTAAGGTACATTGAAAGCTTGTCTGAAGTGAGTTTTCATGCAAAACACTGGCTGTTTAGTCATTGACGGATATAGACACTTCTGTCAAGCTTTCTGAAAGCATTTGGGCTCATTGTTATGAAATTCATGACTAGACGGAATCTGTGCCCACAGCATTCCACAAAAAGCTCTACAGACTTCCATTCTTTAAACTCTAAATATGTCCCTCACCAGTTTGTTTGCTTAGTTTGATTATGTTGATGATAACCAACTATGACCTACAGATTAATTTAACACATTTTACCATATTTAAATCCATCCCAATAGTAGTTCCTATCTTAATTAGCACAGAAATTGTGAATAAAGTATGCTGATTTCATGTAGGCCTGCATGTGACTGGGGACTTGCATAATTGTGTGTCTGCTGACTAAAATGTAAGCTCTGTGACACAAATGAAATGGCAAAAAATTTGGGTGAAACGATTAATGATTGTGTATTTGAACGTGTTTGGGAATGTGTAGATTTAGTGTGGGCAAACAAGGGCTTTTAAAATTAGGTTTGCCATGATGCTGTTGTGTCAGGACACATTCAACTCTCTCTGTGTTTATGTAAGAGTGGGGCTGACCTCCCAATTTGGACATCCTCCTTCATTTGTCAGTCATATGGGAGCCGTAGTTCCCAGTCCTCCTCAACATGACTGCCGGTCTTGCAACATGCACTGTGGTGTTGATGCTCAAATGAATCCAAGTGTTGGATCACTTTCTGCTGACTAGTGTTTCACCATTTAACCAGATGGTCTCGCTCCATGGAAACAACATAAACTACACACACAGCAACACAAATGACAGTGACACACAGACACATTTGTGCATGATGATGAAATCATGCTCAGTGTTCTTCTGTTTGCATCTGATAAGACTTTGTAAGATAAGAGATGTACAGAATGTGAGAACACAATTATTTTATGGAAGTAAGATATGGAAGGAAAGGAAGCTATCAGACATACCAAAGAAGTGTTTTATTAGGTCTCATAACAGTCCAGTGGAATTTTTTTTATTATTGAAAGGTAATAGTTTGGAGACTTACTGGAGTTCTCAGTTATGATTAACTTCAGCATGAACTTTATCTCAGATGTTTCTCTTAAAATAAATGAGATAATTGTAGAAATACAGAATAAAAGGTATAAAATGAATTTGTGAGTTTAATGAAAAATGTTTAAGTTCATTTCTGAGACAATTCTGAGAAGCACAGGACTTCAAAGTCTCAATTTATTTCCATTTAATCTCACTAATGTCTAGGAAAAACAACAGAGATTTTCAGCATTATGGTTTCATTAAACCACTTTGAGTTTCTGTGGTATTTTTAGAATAATGTTTTTTAAATGAGAGTTCTCTTCGTAGACATTTTACTGCACTTTGTTTGACTGAAACCATGATGGCATGATCGACAATTAGAGTTTGATTGGGCCCATCATTTTTCTCTAATGTTTTTCCTTTTACATTTACATTTATGCATTTAGCAGATGCTTTTATTTTCAAAGTGACTTGTAAAAAATGAACCAAAGCAATTCATCAAAGAGCCAACAATATTTGCAATATACATTGCCAGGTTTATTAGACAACTAGTTTTGCCTTGTATTGTCCATGAAAGATAAAAACGAGAAGCAAATGAGATAACTATTGACACAATAAACTGAATGTTGATGCTGTATATCAGACCATTTGGCCATGGAGTAGATCACAAATGTTTGAAATAGCACAATTTTTCTTTACTATAGGTTTTTCTGTCTTAAAGCCTATCTTACTAATTACTGGTAAACTGCACTAATTTTATTATGCTGAGATTTAAGTGAAATTCTTTGTTCAATTATTCTTTAGAATAATGTTTTTAGATGAGAGTTCCCTTTATAGATGTTACCGTCCTCCATCTGACCCAAACCATGATGACATGAACCACAAATGGTCAACTTTGTTATTTAGATTATTCTGTAGTTTGAATGTATCCGCTGTGTCAGCCAGAAGTGTCCCACGCAATTTAACATCACCAGTTTCACACAACATTTAGTCATGTGACA